>NC_057804.1:522824509-522863371 GCF_018294505.1 Triticum aestivum | reverse complement strand
CTTTTTCTCCGACGATCCCCACGCCACCGCCCCGCCACCGCCGGCGACCACTGCCCCCATCCTGAACCCTAAGATAGATAGTGGGGTACCTCTCCAGCGAGCCCCCCTCCCGGTTGCGGCTGGTTCTTCCTTCACCCCGGCGAGTCCACCCCTTGTAAATCAACTGACCCAAAAGTCGATTCAGTCGACTGAAGTGTAGCCAAATCGGAGCAGCATCGCAAGCAAGAGCAAGAGCGAGAGCAGTAGCACGAGCAAGAGCAATAGCAAGAGAAGACCAGGCAGGGGACCGAGAGCAAGATCAGAGCTGCAGCGCGAGCGAGAGCTAAAGCAGCAGCAGCTCCTACTGATGTGGACGTCGTCGCCGTGGATGGAGCCGCGCCGTGTCAGCTCGGGACCGAGCGCCGACAGCACCGTGAGATCGAATCAAGAAGAAAATGCGGTGATTAGTGTACAACCTCTTTGGTGGCACCGATTAGGCCGCAGCTTCATCCGAGGAAACGGTGATGATGATGCTCTTCGGTGGTGCAGGTGAAGACGGTGGTGTGGGAATGGAGGTGGTGCGAAAGACGAGGGGAACATCGGGGCAGATCCTTGGAGGTGGAGGACGGGGTGGCTGAACCGGCGGGACGATGAGATCATGACGGATCCTCATCCGGTACGGTGGATGAGGGACGTCGAGGTGTTGCTGTGGACGACATCGTCGGGGAAGAAGCTTCAGCTGGGTGGCGGACGGAGCAAGGTGTGGGGTTCCGTCGTGGGTTTTCGCGGCCTCGGTGTACGAATGGGTAGGCGGATGGGATGGCAGTGGGGAACCATGGCTTAGAGACGCGCTTGTCCGAAATGTGGGGTAAGTTACAAAAGTACCCCCCACCGATTTGAGGCGGTTCTTTCGGTTCAGGGGTACCACGGGCATTTCGCGTGTCGGGATTTCACAGGAGGTGGGAGTTTTCGCGCGTGTTGTAATTTTGGAATAGCAAGGCGCGGGTTGAGATGGAGGGAGTTGTCGGAGCACAACAAGACAAAGATATATCTTAAATATTTCGGGCTAACAAGGCGCTGGTTGAAATTTCAGGACAAGCCTAACGTGTAGTGTACCAAATCAATGCGCACTACAAATGTCATTCAAAACTTTTAATTCATGTTATGTTCAATTAAAATATTTCGCTACGTGTATAATGCATGCAACCTACTACTCAAATGAACGTTTTAGTGCATTCCAAACGTATATACTACCGCTTCAATATGAACTAAATTTGAATAAGATCTACAGTAATGATTGTTGTGAAGTCAAAGCATTTGAATTTGTTTCTCTCTTTTAATAAGATCTACAATCATCATTATTGTCAAGTTAAACATTGTTTGTGTATTGTCTTCACAGCACACCACATGATCAGTATCGAGTTACATATGAACTATGTGTACTATATGAACTCGAACTAGATTTTTTGAATCCACTTTATTTTGATTTCAAATCACATTACATTTCTAGCTCTATCTAGATCTTCATAATCTAAACCATGTCTCATATGTATAATGTGTTTATCACATTATGTATGGTGCCCCGCCCCCTACGCCTACAAGTATTTAGATGCGAGTTGCAAACACCACACATTACCACAAATTCAAATAAAATGTGAGAATGTTCGATATATAGTATTGTTTAGATTGCTCGATATTTAGTTGTAAGCTGCAAATGCCACACATTATCACAAATTCAAATAAAATGTGAGATTGTTTGATGTATAGTATGGTTTAGATTGTTCGGCATTTAGCTGTGAGTTGCAAACGCCATGCATTATCACATTATGGTATAACATGTGCACAACACGTGTATCACTGCTATATTCATGCATGCAATGTTTAAAACACTATGATCTCCTATTCAAATATATGAATCCGCTTTCATATCAAATTATGATCTTTGTTAGTCTCTTACACCCACACAGTCCTCTAACCTTTGTAGCTACCACTAACTTTCTCTCGTGCATGCACACGCCCTCCTTGCCCTCCCCCTCCCTCGGCATTCTATCCACCGGGCACATTCATTTTTTCCTTTGGGTCGTTCTCCCAGAGTCTCCACAACTCCTTTCCGACACACACCGATCGATAAACCTCTCCAGCGATGCCTGCCTACAGCATACACACACAGCTTCAATCTCCTCCTTTATGTGTCCTTGCCTCGTGTCTCTCATATGGTCAGACACACGTGTAAACTCTCACCCCTCTTTTAATCGATCTCACAACCGCACACTCCTCCCCCTATCCAGCTAGTAGTTGGGCCTCTCGCACCACCTCCTAGCTCCATTCTCTTTGTCTATCCGTCTCGCTGGGCCTTATTTGCCTCTAACAAATGGACATACACCGACCGATCTCTCGCTATACATATAGCCAGCTAGGTCCTTATAACTCGTTTTTACCCACACATCGATCGATCTACCTCATTATTTGTGTCTCTCCCTTCCTCCGACAAACAACAATTTATCTACCGATCTAGTTAGGTTTGCTTACCAAACACATGGTTCCCCTTCATCATCCATGGATGTGTCCCGACAGATCTATCATGCACAGGCACACACAGAAACACATCCCCACTCTTATTGATAACATTGCAGTTCCACCCTCAGTTTGTCTAGTAGGCCTCTCCCAACATCTCCGAGAAGCAACTCCATCACCCATCCAGCACTCTACCCCTCTCCCTCCATCTCCCTCCCTCTCTCTCCTCTCTCTCTCCGTCCCATCATATTTCCCGTCCTTCAGTTATGTATGGATGTCGACCGATCTCCCTCATGACATAGCTGGGTCTCTCCTTCTCAACACATATACGAGTCATTCTACCTCTATAGTTAGGCCTCTGCCTACCCCTCCCCCCACCCCCTACCCCCCACACACACCGATACATCAAGCGCTCTAGTCATGTCTTCCTGCCACACACAAACTTGACATGTGCCCTCTAACGTTCCGGTAGGCCAGTCGCCCTATATCTTTGACTTGCACACACACACACACGCAATTTCGATGGCTCTCTTCATCGATCTCGCACCCACCCGTACTTGATCCTCTCTTCGACTCTATCGGTAGCTATCACCCCTCCCTCTCTTCTCGTGGATTGCCCGACCCTCTATGTATGATATGGATAGGCCTCCATTTCACACACATTGCATGCAAAATTTTGTTTGAGATGTCATGGACACATATTCCCACAAATAATTCATGAAATCAACCCCCCACCCCACCCCCACCCCCCACCACAAAACAAAAAACACTCATGAACGCGGTTTGTATCTCTCTCACACACACACGTAAGTGGGGGACGTGCACGGAGAGAAGAGGTGCATGCACGGCGCACGTACTCCCGTCTCTTTCCCAACCACACCCGCGCAGGTACACGGTGGAGCTCATTTCTTTACGAAAAAGGCAGCCCACGTGGTAATTTGGCACGTGTACTGGTTGTCCACTTGGTGGAGGGAGGATCGTCTACCACGGTTGAACAAACAAATTGCGACTTGACGCGTTATGTTAAATTAAAAAAAGAGGCAAACCATGTGGGGCCTACCTTAGAGGGAAGGCTCTATACACTGGAGTACTTTTGATGTGTCCTGTCAACTTGCAGAACGAGGAGAAGCTTGCTTAGTATGACGTCTCCCCCGCCCACGGGCGCGGTGGCTCGCGGGATGAGGTGAAGCTTGCTCCTCCCTCACCCATGCGCGCGGTGACTCACAGGACGAGGAGAAAAATTTACTACTCCCTCCATTTACTACTCGTCCCTACTACCTTGGTTATAGAGATTATATCATATTGTTTGGAATATATATGTCCTTAGTAGATTTCAATATGAACTACTAGTACATACTCCAAACACTGATGTATATAGACGTATTTTAGAGTGTACATTCACTCATTTTGCTCCGTATGTAGTAGCACTCTCCCTCGCCCCTCGACCCTCACCCACGTGGTGGACGTGCAGCAATTCATTCGGTCTCATATAGCCAGAATGATATATACTGCACTACCATTATTTCTCGACTTCCCGAAGAGGCGAAGAGCCATTGCAAGGTTAATATTTTGGAGATGCCAAGCGCAAGGTTATAGGAGAACGAGTAGTAGGTGCCGCGTCATTTATAAATGTATTTTTTTCTTCCATGGCATGCACGCAATATGATAGGTTCATATGGAGAGAAAAGGAAACCGCTCCACTATATACATAGTCAGGACGGGCCAGCCTACACGGTTGCTTTCTAGGGTTGCTCTCTTCACACTCTCTCGCACAAAACGACTGTGGCCACATCTCTAACATCCTGGCGGATCACGTCCGCTTGGGGAAGGGGTGGATGCTTAGTGTAGATGCGGTGTCCGTCACCAACGGTGAAAACCCACTGTCGGCACGTCCCGATCAGGGGTCCCCGCCGTTCTCTCTCACAAAGCCGGTGAGGTTGCCTTCGTCCGTTGCTCACTGCCGCGACGTGGGCAGTTGCCGCCTCCCGCCGCCCTCCTCATGGTCGAGCTACGTCCGTCAGGTACAACTCCCTTTACAGCCGGCTTGCACCACTGCTCCAGCTGCCCACATCACTCCCTGTGGATATTTCTCTACTTCTTTGCCCCGCACATACCTGATACCTCTACTAGCTTCTACGTATTGTATTTGTGATGAGTTTATGTCTCATCAACTAGTCCTAGTAATCTTATTCTAATCACGCTTCTTCAATTTCTTTGCCATAGGGATGCTCATCTTGATTTTGGTGAAACTCCACAAAATGATCCGATGGTCAAAAGGTTGCAAACTTCATTTATCAGGAAGCTCGAACGTTGCCAGCAAATTGAAGCCTGGTCAGGGTTCACGGTTCAAGGGCTAGGGACTGCACGGATCGTTTTTTCTTTAGCTGCCTCTGTTCCAAAATAAGTGTCAACTTTAGTAGTAGTACAACTTTGTACTAAAGTTTGCACAAAGTTGAGACACTTATTTTGGAACGGAGGGAGTACATATTTGCTATGATCTGTCAATCATTGAGATGCAATAGCATGCATGCTAGTCTCCTTGTATTTGATGAAATGTTGCAACGGGCAACCTTGGACGCAAGATACATGTAACAGGAGCTGGAAGCTTCATAGCATTGTACAAATTTATCTCGCTGATAAATTACAGTACGTACTAGTACTACACTAGTACTTCCTGCGTTCCTAAATATAAGTCTTTGTAGAGATTTCACCATTAACCACATGCGGATGTATATAGATGCATTTTAAGTGTAGATTCATTCATTTTGTTCTGTGTGTAGTTCACCTAGTGGAATCTCTACAAAGACTTATCTACTAGTAATAGCTAGCCCCCACTACTAGGAATTCTCTATCCTCTCCTTGAGCCACATCATCAAAATTGACGTAGCCGTTAGATGAAGTAAATCAGTCATAATAGCCGTCTGCTCTAGACGTTGAGAGGCTCAGCACTAAGCCACATGCAAGCATGCAGAAATACCGTGGCACATGCATGTGAGTGGGTTTTAAATCACATCAACATGTCTGCATGCAAGCATGCACCGGTAGCATGCATGTAAGTGAGCTTTTAAGTCCCATTAACATGTCAAAAAGAAAAATACAATCCCATCATGCATGTGAGTTGGCTAATCTTTTTTCCTTATGTGGGATGATCTAAATGATGATGGGAGTTTATTTAGTTTGGCTACCACATTTGTCATGTGGTTATAGATTTTTTTTTAGTTCTATGAAATCGATAATTTTGCGCAGAGAGATATACCGCTGTTCCGCAGCAACGAGCGGGGACTCATCTAGTAATATTTAGGAACGGAGGGAGTACTGTGTAAAGAGTTAGGTGTCACACGGTGATAGTGTGAGGTGGGCCATGTAATCACTGAGCCTGTGTGTTTTCACTGCTCTTGCACTCCTCCGCTGTAAGAATGGAGAAAACTGTAATCTACTACCTCCTTTCGCCGAAAGCGTGGGACATCCAGCAGTCCTACCACCTCAGTAATAAAGACCAATGAGCCGTCAAATCACATAGACCCAGCAGTAAGTTGGACGGACGAAGCAACCATCACTCTTGCACCAGTGAGAGGTCGCATCCGCTCTACCCGGGCATGAATGCGGCACCAATTCTTTGGAGCGGCGCTGACCGTTTCGGGCGGGAAGCGCGCGCGGGCGGTGGAGGGGCTTTGGGTGGGCCAGGCTGGTCAGGAGCGGGCATGACAGCTGTCGGCATGTCCCTACCGGACACGCCCGGAAACGAGAGGATGCACCAACTCTCGCGGCTAAAATCGTACACTACACACCATATCTCTATAGGAGTAGGTCGATCTGTCGCACTCTCTAACACACACTTGCTGTTAAACACACACACACGCACACGCACACACCTTGGTCCCGTTGCACCTTCTAACGTGACTTATTACACCTAGATGGAGGGAGTAGTAAGTATACGAGATACGGTGGCACACTGACTTAAGTCGAATACAAGTGCCCAAAATTTGTGTGCATGTTATAATAAGGATTCACTTAAAATAGTACGTGAGCGAATAGAGGGATCAATTGGACAGTGTTCCTGAGATGTAGCGAGATGTGTGAGGTAGTAAGATACACCGCTGGCGTTTTTAATTTTTCTTATTAATTTGTTTGTTTCACCCTCTGACTGGTGGGACCCAACGTACTACGTGGAGAGAGAGGTAAGGTGACTAAGGTTGCATTATTTCTGCACCACTGTGGATAGTCTTACCACCAAAGCCACATGACACGATCATGATTGAAATCCTAATGACTCCCACACACACACACACAAAAAAACACGGCATGCCTGTCACACGAATGCAGGAATGTACAAAAGGTTATTTTCCTCTCGTTGAACATAACGGGAGGGTTGTGTAGCTGGTTAGCCTGTTCGCTCATCAAACATGAGGTCTCGGGTTCGATAACTACACTTGAGCATAATTTTTGCCAGGAGGATTCTTTGACTGGTCAAAATGTTTTCTAGGGTTTGCACGCTTCACACACTCTCTCCAGTATATATATACACGCTGGAGCCTCAGCGATTGTAGTTGCTCTCTTCACACTCTCTCGCCCTCTCCCGCTGGATCCTCAGCGCTTGTAGTTGCTCTTTTCACACTCTCTCGCCCTCTCCAGATCTAAACAAGACTTTGTTGGCCTCTCTCTCCCCTCACTGCTGCTCAAAGAGCCGGCAGGATCCGTCTGCCGGGAAGGGAAGGAGGCTTAACGCTGTCGCCGTCGGCGAGGGAGGGAATCCACTACTGGCGCTGCTATTCACTTTCCACCCAGCAGCGGAGCGGGAGGGCCTCCGACCCTTCTTCTTCGCCGCCGTCCCGTCGCCCATCGAACCACGCCCCAAGAACCTTAAGGTATATTTTACTTACTCCACATGCATTGCTCTAGCTGCATGTATACCATGAATCTAGGACGTGGTTCAAAGAGGAAAGGAGTGGGGGAAAGTAGTGGGAAAAGTTGTATATAGCATGAATCTAGGACGTGGTTCAAAGAGGAAATGAAGGGGGAAAAGTTGTATAGCATGAATCTAGGACGTGGTTCAAAGAGGAAAGGAATGGGGGAAAGTAGTGGGGAAAGTTGTATCGCATAAATCTAGGACGTGGTTCAAAGAGGAAAGGAAGGGGCGAAAGTACTAGTTCAAAAAGGAAAGGAAGGGACAAGGTTGTAGAGTTTGAGCAAGACTAGATTTGTTGTGCTCACATAGGGAAAGGTGTCTAATGATAACAAAACTGGGACCAACACAAATATGCTCCTTGGTTGTTTGTTCGTTGTTGCAACAGACTGTGCATGACCACAGTACATCGGTAGATGCACATGGTGCTGGTGCGTCCACTGTCCCGTGCAACTCATTAGCTGTTGTTAATCAATGGCCCTGTTCGGTTAAAAACTCCCTAGTCCCTACCTTCTTGGTTCCAGGGACTAAACATGGACTAGAGGTTATTAAATGACATGATAAAAGACCATGTTACCGCTAGTAATGAACTAATAGAAACAAGGTGCGATGCGTGGCAGGGGCAACTGTTGGAAAAAGTCCCAAAAAGACTCCCTCAGGGTCTTCTTTCTTTAGTCCCAAATGCCCACTTTTAGTCCCGAAAAGTCCCTCCTGTTTGGTTTAGATGTGAATGACACGGAGTTTTTTTAGTCCCTACACCAAAATGTCCCTGTAAAACAAACACCCTCTAATAATGCCGCTGGAAAATTGATGCAATGCCATAGTTAAAAGCAAATTACATGTTTAATGAATTTTATTGTTAATATAATCTCTATGTTAATATTAATCAATGCCACCGTTTGAGAAATGTTACTGTCTTGCTTTCTTTCCCATTTCGATAAGGTAGATGCTTCTTTTTGTTGGCTTCTGTGTAATCCACCGTTATTGACCACTAATTGTTTCCTTTGCACCTCTGTGTAAACAGGGTTATCTACTTCACCTCGTTGCCATTGTGACCTTTTGTTGCACTGCACAAAACACTTTTGTTTTAAGACTGTTTTGTGCAGTTCAACCAAAATGTCACACCAACAACGTTTCTTGATTGCCTGATCTTAGTGGAACTGCACAAGAGGAGATCTTACTTCCTATCCGATAAGGCAAATTTGGTTCAGATCTTCTTCTTGTTAGTTGTTTGAATTCCGCATCATGAAAGGTTAGTACTAGCCTTCTTTCACATGATTCTCTAGTGTGCTTTCATATGTTGTGCTACTTGTATGATAATGTTGCTTGATTTTAGTGAACTGCACAAATGGAGACAAGACTTCCAATCTTTATGTGCACCGTAATATCCCATTGAGGTAAGATAAGGATATTTCACAACTGCTGGCCTGTATTTTGCCACTTTCATCAGAAAATTAAGTTTAGTACTATACTTGTGCTCCCTAATTGACATGCCAAATCTTACATTGAAGGCCAAGCTTGTCTGTTATTGAACCAAGCGATGAAGGGGAAGAACAAGCGGAAGAAAAACAAAAATCAACTCCCGGTGCTGTAATGAAGCACTGGAACTGTAATGACACAAGTAATGATATAGTTTTGCATCTTAATTTATTGCTATGGCTGGAACGAGCAATTGTTTTGCCACTGATTTGATGCCATACGTAATTATCTCTACTTGTGAAAACAGGGATCTTCTTTGAAGATACCATATATTTTATTGGAACTGCACAAAAAGATGTTGGAAACATTAAACTAATCGAGGAGTATATAGTAAGCATGGCCACCATAGTAGATAGCAACAGATGGTTTCGGAGAAGTGCTTCATCTGTATGCTCTACACAATCAGCCTCCTGACAAAGGTTAGTACTCGCCCACTAATTCATCCATATGATTGAGCTTTGTCATCTCTATTAGCGTTGTGCTACTGTTTAGATACTGTCATGAAAAAGTGGTATTGTCCTTGAGAAGTGCTTCATCTGTGC
Organism: Triticum aestivum; assembly: GCF_018294505.1. NCBI lineage: Eukaryota > Viridiplantae > Streptophyta > Magnoliopsida > Poales > Poaceae > Triticum > Triticum aestivum. Next base: position 522,853,954 of record NC_057804.1, on the reverse strand, counting down.
TGTTTTAAATATTTCCTTTCCTTTTTTCGAGCAAATAGGGATGCTAGCATTTAGTTGTCCTCTTGTCTTTGCACAATAGTATCATCTTCCTCTGAAGAAGAATATGGAGTACGTGAAGTGACTAGTTCCGATTATGCCAGGATGAAGAAGCACTGTCTATCTTCTCAACAGAAGGAGCAGTTGAAGGATGGTTACATTACTCCCCACAAGGCCAAACTAACTTCAGCTCAGAAGGACTGACAAATCTCCATTTTTTTACTGTGATGCGCGAGTACAATATTGTTCTAGGATTCTCATCAGAAGGAGCAGTTGAAGGATGGTTACATTACTCCCCACAAGGCCAAACTAACTTCAGCTCAGAAGGACTGACAAATCTCCATTTTTTTGCTGTGATGCGCGAGTACAATGTTGTTCTAGGATTCTTTCTGGTGAGTTCCATTTTTCTAAAAGTGTGCTCTACATGGACCATGTAGGTGCCTATTTAAACTGTCAATTGATAGTAGATTTTGCTTTATACTAATCACTTTTTTGTATTTGTGCAAACAAGGGTGATCGGCTTGATTTCAATGGGAACTGCACAAAATGTTCATCAATACATTGAATCATTCATTTCCACCACAAGAAAGGAGGTTTCGTTAAGTTCAAGGCGTTGCAACATATAAGGGCGAAATCATACAAGCTACGCGTGAATTTGGTTGATTTTAGTGGAACTGCACAAAAAGAACAGTTGGTTTATTTAGCACGAGGTGCCATGTCAATGTCCGAACTAATGGCAAACCCTGCCCATTCCACAATCGTAGGCATTTGATATTTTGGAATGGGACAACCTTGTCAAATTTTTCTCATTGATTTTAAGACATGCGTTTGATATTTTCAAATGGGACGCCCTTGCTGTCAGCAGCGTCGATCAATTTTTTATTTATTCTTTAGTTGTGAAGTAAATATTGCCTCTAACATGTGAGTCGCTGAGATGCATAATCATCGATTGTTTTGAATGTTCTCTGTGAATTGCCAGCCCTGTGTGTTTGATTGCAATGTACAAAAACGCTAAAAAGCTGCTCAAACTCTTTGTACTCCTTCTGTTCCTTTTTACTTCGCACATTGTGAAAGTGCACACTTTTTTGTATAAGATTGGTCAAAGTAGAGATACTTTGACTGCAGACAAAACTTGTATAGAAAGGACCGGAGGGAGTACATGTGAAATTGCTACAAACGAGGTGATCACCCTGGGAATAATGCTAGTACGTATTGTTTTGCATGTTCATCCAATGCCAGTGATACAGGAATTTGAACTAATCGAAATAAATTCATTCATACACGGTCGGATTTCATATAAACATGCCGGATTTAATTACATTTCATACATTCTTCAACTAAAAAGGGGTGTTTGTGGCCGCATGCATCTCCCAGATGCAGAGGCTGGGGGTCAACCTCCTTTTCTAAAAAAACTAAAAAGGGGTGCGCTGGAGGTATAATTAATTAACCGAAGCTACCGACCTGTGTCCCGCTGAGCCAAACAGAAGCTCCAGTGACTTAACTGCAGGTGCAGTTGCATAACTGACATGTGGCCTGTTGGGCCCACGTGTCAGTCAGCCAACTGCACCAGCAGTTAAGTAGAAGCAGCGTTCTTCTCCAGCGCGGCTCTCCGACTCCACGTCACCGCCAAGAAGCTAACCGCCCGTCAATGGTCAACCTGCCTAGCTTGGCTTCAACCGGAGGGTAGCAGCGGTGGCCTTACTTGGACCCGAGCGGCGGCGACCTACCATGTTCTACTCTTCCTTGTTTTTGTGTGGAGCGGCCTCGTTGGCAGCTGGGCGGGGCCTCGGCGGAGCCGATGATGTCCTCTGTCTCGTTGCCGGCGGGCGGCGCCTCAGCGGAGCGGTGGAAATCCTCCCCCACATTGCCGGCAGGGTGGGGCCTCTGCTGAGCCGGCGATGTACTCTGCCTTGTTGTTGGCGGGGTGGGGCCTCGGCAGAGCCGGCGGTGTCCTCTGCCTCATTGTTGGTGCCGCGGGGCCTCAGCGGAGCCGGTGGTGTCCTTTTCCTCGTTGTTGGCGCCGCGGGCATCGTCGACGCCAGCGGATCGGGGACTCGTCGGAGCCGGCATTGTCCTCTGCCTCGTCCTCGGTCTCGCCAAACAGCGCCTCGCCCGCTTCATCGCCCTCTTTGCTAGCCTCTTTGTAGGCGGCCGCAGCCTCCGCCATCCGGATGCGGTACCGCCAGCGCTTGAGGCGGCCCTTGCGGGCGGAGCGTTACAAGTCGAGCAGCGCCTCCTGCTCCACCCGCTCCCTGACGATCTGCTTCTCTGCCTGCAGGTGCTCCTGGAGGAGATGGTGGTTGTAGGCGGCGTCGGCCTGCGCCTCCCGGAACTTCTCCTCACGCATCTGCCTCACCCTGTCCATATATTGGCACGGGCCTCGCCGATGGTCATGGTGCAATGCACCGGCGAGGATGGCACGGAGGAGGTGGTTGGCGCCGGATCATCGACTACCATGTTCTCCATTGGGACGTCGTCATCCTCCGGCTGCCTGCCGGTTGGCAGCAATGGCTGCTATCTCCTTGTGGTCCATCGTCCGCCCGTCCCGAAGACCGCTGGAGCGCGAGGAAGCCATGGTGGGCAGTAGTGGTGTGGACAGGAGAAAGGCAACGGATGCGGATGACTGTGGGTATGGCCGGCGCAACAGTTTATATAGCAATGGTGGGCGGGCGGAGGGACGGACGTGTGACGCCGGAGTAGCCGCCTCGGCAACCGCGTATCATTAATGTGTGCGGCAGATGGACGGACGGACGGCACTTGTGTCATTTGAAGGCGGAGCAATCGCCTGCACCGGGAAGCGGGCGGCCGGCGCTGACTGTTTCGGGCGGAAAGCGCGCGCGGGCGAGGAGATCACTTTACTTGGATAGGATGACAATGGGCACCCACCAGGTCCATAGCCTTATGTACGCAAGTGCCTCCTTATTATATATATATATATAAAATTTATTTTGCTTCCTCCTGGTTTCTTGACATCACGGTCCCACACCATTGTCTACCTATGTACTCCCTCCTTTCCGGTTTATAGGGCTTATCTCAAAATTTTAGTTTTTCCATTTTATAAGGCTCAATTTGGTTGTTTTCCATCACATGTTTAGATTCCAAGGTGCATTAAATCATTGCATGCAAGTATTAAGAGAAACTGACCAATGCATGTACTTTATGCATGCATGCATTTGCAATTAATGCATTGATAAACATAATTTTTTGAGGATAACAAGAGCATTAATTAGGTGCTTTTGCAAAACTAGAAAAATTATTCCACCACTCGCCATCTACCTTGATTGGTGAGATTTTTGAGTTGAGCATTATAAACCGGAAAGGAGGGAGTAGTCAATAAACGAGAGAATTGCACAAGAAGCGGCCGACAGCTGGGACCAAGCAGCTCGAGCAGTATTTGTGTTTTTGAGGTGTGAGCACTACAGAGTTTTTCGATGTTTACCCCAGATATTAATTTTTCTCCTCTAAACAACAATGAAAACATCACTACATGTATTAACTGGGCGGGCTGTGGCCCGTCTAGCCCAGGCTAGATATCCAGCCCAGATATTAATTTTTTTCAAGCTGAAAATGTCTAGCCCAGCTATACTTTTTTAGGAATACCCAGGCAAGGTCAAGTTGTTATTCTCCGCCCCGCTGGTCTGCAAATCTTTCCTAGGAGGGATGCATTAGGCTTAACAAGAAAATGGGCTTTAAGAAATAATAAATGGGACGTAATTATAAAAACTGGGTAGTAACTATAACAAAATGCACCAAACAGTGATTACTTTATAAAATATTATTTTTGGAATATTGAAAATTTTAATTTCATTAATTATTGCGAGCGGAATGTTTCGTTGGATTTTTACGCAATATAAATTTATATTGAAATTGTATTTAATCTGACTAAAATTTCGGGATAAAAATATTTGGATCCCACCAAAATGTGGGAAATTTTATTGAATTCTGTTTTGAACGGTTGGTTGAAATGGGGTGTACTTTTAACAAACTGTAAATGGGCTGTAGTAAATTCCATTAGAATTCAAAAATGGGCTACACATTCTTACAAATCTCAAATGGGCTATAAGTTCTGTGCCACACACTTCTAGCCTTACTAAGTTGACACGTCCCCTAAAAAACAGAGTTGACGGGTATGCAAGGCTTTGTCAACTTATAGTTAACACACTGTTCTAGCAGAAGTGGCTGTTGGATGTCCATCCAACGGATGCCGTGCTTCTTCTTCAATCTCGGATATTCTAGCTTCACCCGCCCAAAAAATGATTCATCCCCCTGACATCTGGGGTGCACCGTTTCGGAAGCTGACCTATGGGCCTACTAAGTTGACGTACCAAGGGCTTTGTCAACTTAGTCAATATAAACGATTCTAGCTGTAGTGACCGTACGATGTCCATCCAACGGCCGTCATGCTTCTTCAACCTCTGGTCTTCTTGCTCCAGCCGCCCAAAGCAGTGCCGGTCGTGCCGCCTGCTCCTGCCTCCCATGGCCGGCTGTGCTGCCGCGGAGGCCTCACCGCCCCCTACTACTCCCACCGCTGGCCAGGCCATCCCTCCACTCACCCACTGACCCACACCCCCTGTTATTCTACAGCGACGGTAGCGCAGCCGAACCAGTGAACACTCTTACTCCTCTCCGCGTGTGCATCCACTACCGCGTCTTCCCCGGCTCCGCGTCGTCCCCTTCCTAGGCCTCGCCGTCGTCCACCGCCGTGGTGCCCTCGGCGCGGCATGGTCAACATATTCAAGGAACGACTTCCATCGGACGTGGACTGTACGTGGAGAGGCTGATAGCTGGGTCCATGGCAGCCGCAAGGAAGTGCCTCCTTATTACGCGCAAAATAATTATTCCTCCACCTGACAGCGGGGACCCACCGGACAGGCCACCGTATTTCATGGAAAAAATGATTCGCCCCCTGACTGCTTGGACCCACGAGCTACATCTTCGCACGCAAGGAAGTGCGTCCGAAAAAAAAACGATTCGCCCCCCTGACTGCTGGGACCCACCAGCTACATCTTCGCACGCAAGGAAGTGCATCCGAAAAAAAATGATTCGCCCCCCGACTGCTGGGACCCAGCAGCTACACCTTCACACGCAAGGAAGTGCGTCCAGGCAAAAAAACGATTCACCCCCCTGAATGTTGGGACCCACTAGCTACATCTTCGCAGGCAAGGAAGTGCCTGATAGTCGGGACCCACCTGGTCGAAGTGTACGTAGCGTTGTCATCCTGGTCGCGAACGTGTACGTACATATTGGTCGATGTAGAGGCGTGCACATGTCGTAGTAGAGGCGCGCACGTGTCGTAGTAGAGGCGCGCATGTAGCATGTACACGTACGTACATCGGCTAGGGTGCAAGAAAGAAAATATGGTCACGTATGTGTACATACGGGCGGGGTCTCAAACGCCTAGTCGCGCATACCGCAAAACGGAGGAAACGGACCTCCTACGGTCGAAACGGGGTCCTGTTGATCGGGAGGGGTGTGGCGTACCGCAAAACGGAGGATACGGACCTCCTACGGTCGAAACGGGGGTCCTATTGTTCGAGAGGGGTGTGGCGTACCGCAAAACAGACGAAACAGACCTCCTACGGTCGAAACGAGGGTCCTGTTGATCGGGAGGGGTGTGGCGTACCGCAAAATGGACGAACTGGACCTCCTACGGTCGAAACGGGGGTCCTATTGATCGGGAGGGGTGTCGCGTACCGCAAAACGAAGGAAACGGACCTCCTATGGTCGAAACGGGGGTCCTGTTGATCGAGAGGGGTGTGGCGTACCGCAAAACGGAAGAAATGGACTTGTGTTGGAGTGCTACGGTCGAAACGGGGGGGAGGGGTGTGGTGTACCACAAAACGGGACTCCACGGGATACTATTCATCTCCACCGTCGACCTCCTCCAGCCTCCACGGGCTACTGTCGATCTCCTCCAGCCTCCACGGGCTCCTGTTCATCCAGCCTCCACCGCGCGCTACTCCACCGGCTACTGTTCAACCACCCCTCCAGGGGCACCCCTCCATCGTCTACTGTTCATCCAGTCCTCCACACCACGGGGTCCTGTTCAACCACCCCTCCACGGCCACCCCTCCACCATCTACTATTCATCCAACCCTACTATACATATGACACTTCTATGACGATAATTGATACCGGGTTTTGTCACAATTATCGTCATAGAAGTGTCATATGTATGACAGAAAAAAAATCTGTTCGGTCCAAAATGTCACGGATGTGTCTTTTTTTGTAGTGCTAGCACATGCAGTTTAACCAGATTTGAAGAATTACAATCTAGACACCATATGCAACATGCAACCACATATCACGCTGCCAAGTTAGAGCAAGCACCTGCGATTCTAGTGTAGGGGAAATGTTGTAATCAACTATAGAGCTACATTCACTATCTTCATCTAGCATTTCTGTTTCTTGAGAATCATGTCGGGAGGCTGACGCTGCATTCTTTAAATGAGTAGTCGCCTTGCCTACCTGCCTCGTCATAAGTGATTGATGAGGGATACACAAGAACATTAGTTTGATGTAAGAATATGGTTAATACACATATGTACTAGTATGTACCAAAAACAGAAAGGCATGTCATATTCAAAGGTATAATGTGTAAGCTAAGAAGATGCAATTTAACCAAATTGGAAGCAATACAAGCTAGACATCCGGCTGGAGTGGTGAGCATGATCATCAAGGACCTGAGAGCCTGGTGGGAAGCGGGCTACTTCGCCACCATCACAGCTTTTTAGTTGGCTTCCAGGTGGTGCCTATCTTTGCTGGGCTTGTCACTGGCTCGGCCAGTGCCCTGACTAGCTATTTGTCTCACGGGATGGTGGTTCGTGTAAAAAAATATCTTTCCTTATCAGACCGACTTCGGCCTTTCGAATACAAGCTAGACACCATATGGAACATGCAACCACATATGACACCGCGAAGTTAAAGCAAGCACCTGGGATGGTGGTTCATTGCGAGCGAGGTCATCAACTCCAGAGCTACGTTTACCGTCTCCATCTGCTGACACTGCACCCTTTATAGCATTGTAACGTGTCGTGCATACCCGCGAAGAAAGCTGCCGTGACTTCTCTCTTTTCTTTGCTGCTTCTCTTTCGGCAGACTCTGAAATACCCTTGCATAAAAACACAATAGTGAGAGTATGATTGAAGTGTGTGCAGAACTAGTGCACTGTAAAAGTAGCAGATAGCAGGTGGCTGAAAAATAAATTACAGGAGACATATGATAGCTCTACAACATTGCATGGCAAACAAAATTAGATTCTACTCCGTATGATTTTGTAATATATGAGCACAGGAAATGCAGGTACTCCTCCCGCACACCACCCCATGTGGTCATATCTAAGATAACAGTCGACTGAAAATAAATAGGTCAGTCGATTTTTTTAATGAACCGTCCGATCTATATGGAACGGGCAGATGGCCTTCATCTACCTCCCGCCAGTCACTGTTGACGATCTTTCTCAAACCGCCAGCGACCACTGGCCCAGACCCCTGCCTCCGCCGCCCCGCCCTCCCCTCGACCTCACACCATCGCCGTGCTTGTCAGCGCCCCCAGGCCATCCCTTTAATCCCGGCCGACCTCCAGTCTCCAGATCGGGCGCCAGTAGATCTAGGCCACACACGCCCCTAAGATAAACACCAAGGCGCTGCTTCCCCGACGTAATAGGCTTACTAGCGCCTGTTGCGCTGGGGAATGCTTCCGTTAATTGGGAATCATCTGATCAGAAATTGAAATTCAGGGGGGCGACGGACATCTAGCTAAGGTGAAATAGTATATGAGGAGAAACCTTGTGCATCGCGAGTTACTAGGAACATCTAGTATGAAGAAGCGGTCAACTAGTGTCTTCTGTGGGATGAATACCGTGCAAGCAGAAACGTAAGATTTGCACGAATAAGGGAAGAGGAGTACCCGTATCGGTTGCCAGTGTGTTGTCGATATGTCGCAGCGATCTTCTTGTTTTTCCCGGGGGAACCGATGTTTTGGAGAGCCGTTGTTCCTTGGACAAACCCATGTCCAAATTGTTGACTGTGTTGTCGTGGCCGTATATTGCCAAAGGGGAAGCGGATCTAAGGTGGCGAAGGACGGCGTAGCAGGAACAACTCCGGTGCGGTGGATGGTGGCGAAGTTGGAGCGGCAGCTGTGAGGTGCAGGACGGCGTGGTTGAACTAGCTCGGGTACGGACTGCTCGGCCTCGGCTTCAACTACTAGCTGTGGAGGGCCTTGCGGTTGAGGTTGCGGTGGACGCCGACGTCGGGGTATCAGCTCCGGCGTGATGGAGGAGGGCGGCGGTTGATGGGTGGGATGGGGTGGCGGACGGAGGATGCCGGGGTTTCGCGGCTGGTGGAGAGGTAGTTTTGGCGCCCACGGAGTATGAATGGGGAATCGGGCGGGTGGGGGGAGAACCATGTTTTGGTCTGGGACGCGCTTGTTTTTGGCTTTTTTGAACAGAAGATGGGACGCGCTTGTTTGAAATTTGAGGAAAGTACGAACTTTGCCCCCCTCTTAAATTTCGGACCTACCGCGGGTCGAGGGTAGGATGGTAATCCCGGGTGTCCAAAATAGTGGGCAGGAGCGATTTCGGCCGCGCGCATGTGTGCTTAGGCGGCCATTGTGTATGAATGTTTTTCGGAGGCGGTTGCGTGGCATTTAGATGAAGCTACAAACCTACCCCGGTTTAGACCTTTGGACGTCGAGCTAGTAGGTTTCACGGGTCGGAGTTATTAGAAAAGTAATTTCCTTGTACTATCAAACATTGGTCTCACGCAGTTTCGGGCGAATAGAGGCTCTTTTGGCGCTTCGTTCGAAATTTTGAAACACAAGCATTCACGTTTAGAATACTCTTGAACTATGAGAATTGACCTAAATAGACAACGTTATATTTGACCTTATATGTTTGAAAACCTCATTAAATTATCCGCTTCTTTTTGAAATTTTGACACTTGAAAATCCTATAACTACGATTATTTTGGAATGGAGGAGCTAAATTTGAAACTATTTTGTACACGACTACATATGCTATTATGTACAAAATCAGAGTAAAGATTGGTGCCCCCATAATTTAGGTATGGTTTACAAATGCCATGATATCAAATTCAAATAATTGAATGGACTTCATGTTGAATTCGATTTTTTTTAAACCACCTTAAGTTGAATTCAAATGTATGCTAGTTCATAGGTAGCTATTTTTAATGTTCATTTGTAACTTTCGTATGTATAATGTGCTTTACACACACAACATGAACTATACTCATGTTTATATTCGATTGCTAAAGCGATGCATTGTCTGGAGTTCAAAATACTAACTATGTGGATCAATTGTGTCGAATAATAACATAGACATGCTCAAATTCGATAGAATCTAGATGTCTGATGGATCAATGACCGCTCCTTATTCGAATTGCAAATATCATGATCCCATCCTAATATTTGGATACAATTTATATCTTTAATCAATGTGTACAACAGTCTTTTACGTGTAGTTTCACTCTCCATCGGTGGTCTCTCACACATGCTCACACACTCTATCCCTAGGTGTCTTTCTCACACACATGCTCTAGATATTACCCTCCCTCCCTCTCGTAACCATTTACAATTGTTTTCACTAACCTTTATCACAAGCACTCTTCCTCTCGCAAACATACACACGCACAATCCCCATCGACCCTTTCTATATACATGGACCTACCTACGTGTCTCATGTACGCACATTATCTTTAGGCCTGTCTCTCATGCATTGTCTCACACCTCTCCTCCTAATCGACGAGTATGATTCTAGCAGAGCATTCTATAGGATGCCCCTTAAAAATTTAGGTTGGATGAATAGTAATATCAGAGATAAAGGGGTTACCTTAGTCCGAGAACCTAGGGTTACAAATCCTAGCCGGCTTTGTCAGTGGACACAAAGTCCTTCACAATTCTGCTATCTTCGTCTTGTACGACTAGTCATCCATGGGTCTTCCTAAATGCGTCACGGACCGACCAATGTGGCGCAGGACGGAACCGAACGAAGGGCCTCACCTCGACCCACCGGACCTCACGCGGTGACACACTCTCTGTCCCCACGTCTCATTATCTTCTCACACCCACACATACCAACACAAACACCACACACACAGAAAATTTCTCCTGGTGCCTCTATTCCTTCCCCCCTTGCATATACACACTCAAGGGAATGGAATCTCTCGTCGTGACATCATATTCGTCTCTCTCTCTCTCTAGACCACTCTCATTTCTCATGCTATCTCTCCCACCCCCTGTCGGCCCCTCCTAGGCCCCGCCAAATGCATCAACTACACATTCACACATGTTACATCACGTACACCATTGATCTAAAAAGCCTTCTCTTCACGTTTATTTCGCATACAACATTCCTTTTGAATAAAGTGTGGCCAAAAAATTATTTTAGAGTTTCTACATATATACAACATTAGAAAGTTATATGGAGGAGTAGAACGCTAATTTGTATTGCATGGTGCCCACAATGATATTTATTCCGCACTATGAATTTGTATATTTTTATACTATATACAAAGTTAGTCATAATAAAGAGAAACGAAGAGCTTCTCTCTCTCCATCGCATACCCCCCCCCCCTGTACGCCCCTTTCACGTATGCACACAAAACTATCTCCAGGTCCTCTAAAAGTAAGCCCCCAAAAAATTCATGCATGTTTCATCTTTCTCTCGCGATATGTGCAATGAAGATCATTGTATTTGAAGCGAAAGCATGATACGCACATTGGACTTTAGAATCCACTCATTACGGTCACCATTTATGTTTAGTGGTTATTATACAGTCACGGGCTCACCGTACAACTCTGTATTTGCTCATGACATGACTAGTTGACCAGTTAAACGCTCCACGTGGCACCTCTAGTGTTGCATCACATTATCTCACTACCATCATGCCCACCTGTGGACTTGTATCTACTCTACATCTACACTCTTATAAAATACATAAAATACACTCTTATAAAAAATAGAGTTGGTGATGATGGTGTGCCTGCCATCCTGCAATATAGGCCGTCCGATTTGTATCTGACGGATTGGAAAGAAACTATGGCAATTTTGCAAAAAGGTACCCACACACCTCTCCACATTTGCAAATAAGGCCTTCCCTTGTTCATCCTTTTCTCTCAAAAGATAAACAAGTCATACAAATGCATCTTGATGTTATGTGCAACGCACGGGCATCTTGCTAGTAAGAATGAAAACAAACGACAAAAAAATATTTGGACGGTGGTTCGAAGTCATGACCGCGGGCACAGCGGACAAGGTGGCCTTATATTGGTATGCTGAGCCATCTGTTTTAACACACATGAGATGGTGTGGTGATTATACACACACGCACGCATGCACACGAACTGCATCCACGCAACACTCACACAAACACATGCAGCCATGCACGCACGCAACACTCATATGTACACACGCAGCCACGCACGCACGCATGCATGCACACACCAGTACACCACACGACCAACACACACTCTCACGCTCAAGTGCTCAACCTACACATGTATGCGCACACATCAGGCCCTGACAGACACATACACAACCAGGTGATTCCCGCACACGGGTTGGATCCTTGTCGCGCCTGCGTAAATTTGTGTTTATCTGACCTTTTCCCTATGCAAACTGACAGGTGGGACCCACAAGGAATGTGGTCAATTTAACTAGTCAACCTGGCGCCACGCAGACTATTTGGCCGGTCAACAGAGTGCAATCCGATGCTGAACCATGAGCAAGCGACCGTATAATCACCGCAAAATGTATATAGTGACCGTAATCAGCTTATTCTGAAGTTCGGTGACCATATTACTCTTTTCTCTCTGTAGGCCCTCCAAAACTACATCTCTACACGTTCTCGCATGTTACAGCACTACTACTACACTCTAACACAATAAACCATATGTGTTTTTAGTTTTACTAGATATCATATTGTTACTAGTATAATTATTCAGTTTGCATACATTAAAATGGCCTTTGAAATGTATAGCCAGTATCATCTACCGCGCGGGAAAAATCCCGCCCTTTCCTGTTTAATCGGGTTTGTATCGATGGATCGTGCGAAACAGCAAAACTATAGTACTATACAGTACAAGTGACAGTTCACTGGGCCGTCGTGTTGTCTACTCCTCCGTCGTAAGAGTGGAGCGCTCGCTTTCATAAATATTCTAGTCCCTTTCACCGACATGTGGGACATCAAGCTACCGGGTCCACGTGCCATACCGGAATACAGTGTAGAGCAGCCGGGGTGAAGCACCCCAGTCATGGCGCCGACGTAGTAATGAGCAATGAGGCATCAAATCACAAAGTTGCACCTTTCCCATAGTTAAGTTGGAGGGACGAAGTAATAATGCTAAAAAAAGAAGTTGGAGGGACGAAGCAACCGTCATTTCACTCGTTGCTGAATCCGCTTCTCCCTCATCTTCTTCAACTTAACCACGTGTTGCTTCTGCCATTGTTCTGCCTCATCTGGGACGCGGATCGGCTTGGTAAAGCACTGACACGTGGGACCGCATGTTAGCAAACCGCCAGGACAACGTCCTCCGAATATAAGAAACCTCCCCCGCCATCCGCGCGGCAAAATCACCTCCTTTTTACTAATCTTGATTCTATAATTTTTTAGATCAATATAATTGAGATTTGTATAGATAGCACACAGGAGCAAAACCAAGTGGTACGGTTAAGGGCATCCACAATTTGTAGCCAAATGTGAAAATAGCTTTTGGCATCAAGGGAACCATTGTGGACGGTGTTGCCAAAGCCAAAAAGATGGAACCGAAGCTCCCTGATTGATTGTTTGAAGGTATAGAAAAATGCAATGTCTCTCCTCTTTCTCCCATTCTTGGACGCATGTAGTACAGTATAGAGCACGGAGTCTACTCCCCTGTCCCTTCTATCACAAATCACAAAGCAATGAGGCGTCAAATCACAAAAGCACGGACGAAACAACCATCATTTCACTCTTCGCTGACTCCGCTTCTCCATCGCCTTCTTCGAGAAACCATCTCACCGCACTAGTACTCCTAGTAGTACTAGTCCTTTGGTTCAACGGACTTCCTGGATGCAAATAAGGTGGTTGTCTCGGCTTGCAGGAGGCACTTGCGAACGACTTACTGTGGTCTCCCTCAATGGTGCTCTCCGTCGAATGCACTTCGCCAAGCCACACAAAAAAAGATATCATCGACGTCACCGCAATGGGGAAGGAAGTCAAATATAGTTACTACCTCCATTTTTTTGTACACAAGGCCAGTATATCAAAATTACAATTTGCAAAGGGCCACTAACACTAATCAAGGCAAAATTGATGGGGTTAGCAACAAAGGACATTAATATCCCTTGCATGCATGCGGAAGTGAGAAGGTTAGTTTGCATGGCCCTGCATTGATCGAGTGACGAGGAGTGAGATGGTTAGCTCTTTGGTCTTTGGAGAAAAAAATATGCATTAATTGACACGTGAAACGAGGATTTGTATCGATTAAATCCCGTGAAGGAAAACCCCGCCTTTCTTTTTTAACACTAGTACTCCTAGTACGTACGTACTTATCCTGTTTGGGTCTAGGCCTTGCTTGCCAAACTTCGTTGTCGGTGTCAAAACCGGCGGATCTCGGGGTAGGGGGTCCCGATCTGTGCGTCTTAGGCTGATGGTAACAGGAAGCAAGGGACACAATGTTTACCCAGGTTTGTGCCCTCTCGATGGAGGTAAAACCCTACTTCCTGCTTGATTAATATTGAACATATGAGTAGTACAAGAGTAGATCTACCACGAGATCTTAGAGGCTAAACCCTAGGAGCTAGCCTATGATGGTATGATTGTAATTGTGATCGGCCTTCTAAGGACCATCCTCTATGGTTTATATAGACACCGGAGAGGGCTAGGGTTTACACGGAGTTGGTTACAAGGAAGGAAATACAATATCCGGATCGCCAAGCTTGTCTTCCACGCAAAGGAGAGTCCCATCCGGACACGGGTCGGAATCTTGAGTCTTGTATCTCCACGCTTCAATAGTCTAGACGATGTATATAGTCCGGCTGTCCGGATACCCCCTAATCCAGGACTCCCTCAGTAGCCCCTGAACCAGGATTCAATGATGGTGAGTCCGGGGCGCAGTCTTGTCTTCGGCATTGCAAGGCGGGTTCCATCTCCGAATGCTCCAATGTACCAATTACGACGAACAGTGTCCGGCATCTCATCAATGTAGTACTCCTTGGCTTCAGTGCCTCAATAATGACCATTTCCACATGTCGAGCGAATGCGAGGAGTCGAGGCATTTTTGCATTTGCCACCCCTGGTCCTTCGGGCTAACCGTCTATTTGAAGAGACAGGGATTCCCAGATCCAAACCTCACTCTCCCCCCTCGAGCAAGCATCCAACAGAGCGCCCCGAAAAAACCCTTCCAACATGGCCAGTCGTCGCAGCTCTTTTGCTCGCTTCGCTTGCCCCAAGCCGGGGGACTGGGGAGAGTGTTCAGTTTCTCATAGCCGTTTGATAAAGTTACAAACCCAAGGGCTTCTCCCGCCGGCGTTCATGGTCCTTGTCCGAGCAGGAATAGCCACCTATAACGGCGGAGAACAAGCGGAGAGATCCCCCAATCTGTCTCGAGAGGAGCGAATATGCCTCATTCCGCATCTGTTAAGGGGCATCGGGTCTCATATTCATCCATTCCTTCGTGGGCTCCTAGAGTTCTACGGCCTCCAGTTGCACAATTTTACCCCATCCTCTGTACTACATATAGCAGGGTACGTCGCCCTTTGTGAGGTATTTCTAGGCTGTGAGGCTCATTTCAGTTTGTGGAAGAAGCTGTTCTGCCTTGTCCCCCGCAACCAGGGAGAGTCCCTATGTCAAGCGGGCGGGGCCTAAGTATGGCATATCACCGAGACCGGATACCTATCCGGCACTCCCAAGAAGGCACCAGAGAACTAGGCTTCAGAGTGGTTTTATATTGACAACGCCCCCCTTCCGGATCCAGTCCGGATAGGACTCCCCAAGTTCAGTAACGCCCCGCCGAGGGCATGTCTAAGCTGGCGCCCCCGAGGCCCCCAAGAAGAGGATACCAGGGAAATGCATTTCCTGATGAGCAGGATAAAGTTACGGGCCAAATTCGGACTGACGATTGTCGAGGTCATCGCAATATGCATAATGCGGGGAGTGCAGCCACTTCAATATCGGGGCAATCCCATGTGGCATTTCAACGGGGCAGACGATGTCACCCGTTGTGGCCGTAAGGGTCCGGACTCCGCCACTGCTCTGGCAAGGATACTAGCCGATCTATACAAAGGAGAAGAGGAAGACTTCCTTCATATCAAACCGCGGGACGGATTCTCCATGTACAATCCCCCAAACTGGGTAAGTCGTCATTTATTTTCTCGCTTCACTTATTGTGGCGTTCTTTGCTAAGGTTGTCTGCCTCGATATTTCCGAGCAGGAACTGAGGAGGGCCGTAGAAGGAATCTCCAGCCCTTCCCCGCAGCCAGAGGACCCCGAAAGGGCCCTGGATCCATGACTCGAAGAAGACTCGGATGCGGCAGTGGAGCTTGTCGACGGGATATTTCATCGGGCGAGCCGTGACGGCGCCTCAGTGGCTATTACTGCTGATTATCCCGGACTGCTACCTTCGCCGCGTGTAAGCCAAGCCGAAGACTCGATCCTCTGAAGAGGACTCTTTCCTGATGTCACGCCTTATCCCTGAAGCGTCGTGTTTTTGCAGAGGCGATGTTCAGAGCGCAGGGCCGAGCCCCTAGGGACCCATCAGCCACAGGCGTCCGGATTGGGTAGGCTCAAGAGGAAGGCGGTTAAGGCCGACACGCCTCTACATAGGTAAGGAAACAACCTGTCATGTAATTATTGTTATTTGAAATATAACAGCGCCCTTTACATCCTTGCAGGAAGAGGAGTATCCGGACTATATCCGGGGATCCTGCCAACCACGCCTCCACGAGTCGGGCTCCAGAACCGACTTCGAGAGAGGAGGCGGACGTAGGGCCGATGCCGTATAGTCCTCCGACAGAGGACGCAGATATGCTCTCTGCCACGAATTTCGAAGTAGAGAGCGCCATGAATCACCGGTGTCAACGGGCCGTGCTTCACAACAACATCTTTTCCAAAGAGGCATTTAATTATTTCAATTCGGGAGATGCATACATCCGAGCTGCTCAAGGCGGGCTTGCCCGGGCGACGGACCAGTATGCCAAAGATATACGGGTAAGAAAGTTTGATAAGTATGTATAGCAGTAGCCCGTGAGACTTGAAACGGTTGGAACAACAGTTTTAAGTATCAATTTATGCACAGGTTCTTGTAGATAAGAATGAGCAATTGTCTCGGGAGCTAGAGGAGTGCAAGACCCAACTGAGGGCCACGGTTTCCAAGCTAGAGGAATCCCGAAAGGCCTCATCTGGTAACATTTATCTCGATTGTACGAAAATGTACCAGTTAGCGACTCGTTGGTTATGACGAGTTTAACAGAAAATTCTGCAAATAACCCTGGAGTAAATCTGGAGGGCGGGAGGGATGACGAGTCGCATCTCCAGAGGTAACTAAAGGTTGGCGAGCGCATTCTTACGCAAGTTAAGCAGGAGAAGAATACTCTCCAAGATGCCAATGTTTGGCTGGATGTGGAATTGAAAGACGTCCGTGCGCAGCTGGCGGACTCCATGAAGGAGAACAAAAGGCTTCGTCGCAGCATTTATGGTAAGTGCCTAGACAAACTGTAGCATAGTTCAGTGAGGAAGTATATTGAAAGAGTTTTGCTTGTAGGAATGCTGATGGGTCGCCCTGAGGAGGAGATGCCCGCATCTGCACATGATTTACTGCAAGACCTCTCACAGCTGCACGAGCGAGCTCGGCAGGCGATGTGGGGCGTAGCGCAGGCCTTGTGGCCATCGAGCTTCCTGCCGAATGGCATGGGAGAGCTTGTGGACATGCTTCAAGGAGCACGGCGGCGCTTTCGACTGTGGAAGATGTCAGTCTGCCAGCAGGGTGCAAGGGAAGCATGGGCTATGGTGAAGACGCGCTACACCAAGTTGGACCCGAACCATATGGCCGAAGTCGGACCGGCAGGGCCAGATGGGCAAGAAATTCCCGTGAATCTGGTATATGACCAGGTGGCGTTAGCCGCGAAGTATTCTCAACAGGATTGTAATCTAGATAGCCTGTTGGATGGTATAGAGGAGGAATATAGTCAGGCCAAGTGACTATGTAATTCAATGGACATAAGTAGCCCCTAGCCGGATTAAAATCATTTGTCATGGCAGACCTTTTCGCTTCAGCCCCCGGATCCTACAGTCGGGGGTGTGTCCGAATACCCACTCGGTTAGTATGCGTGGAAACCAGGCGTAGGGGTCATAAGTGCTTGAGAAGACAAGTACCCAACTAGTTATGTTATATTACATGGATAGTAAGAAACATCTTCCAGGGAGAATAGTTCCATTAAGGGTTGCTTTCCCTGGGTAGGCATGCGACAAGGCACATGTCCGAACTGCGAACCATGGCGCAAGATACAAAACTTCTGGGGATTTACATTATGATAAACGAAGACATCTTTTGTTCACCGACCGAATATTCTCTTAAGGAAACTAGCTTTCGGCTTCACCAAGTCTGAGGTACACATCCGGCTGAATCGGCAGTAACAATCGCAGAGGTGCTCCCCTTATGCCCTAGCCGAATTAATGGGAACGTAGGGCATAAACACAGGAGCCAGGCAACCCAGCTTGGCCACATCTTAAGTCATATCGATGCATATAATGGTGAAGAAAAGGCACACATGGAAAACACATGTGTGATGGGCAAAAAGCCTTTTAGAGTAAGTTATGTTTAGCTTCCGTATAGGAAGCCCCTAGGTATTGCTTACACACATAGTGCGGCCGGAGTAATCCAGAAGTCCGTACTGTATTAAATACTTTGTGTGAAGAGACAAGGATCGAAAAAGTAAGAGGGAGGGGCATAATTAAAAAGTAGGATGTAAGGAGACAAACACTGAGTTCGGCGCTAGGCGTAGAATCTCCAGAGTCTAGCCGCGTTCCATGGGTTCGGCTCGAGTCTGTTGTCGGACGCATTAGGTAAGAGGTACGCTCCTCCGGTGAGAACTTTGTCAATGAAGAAGGGACCTTCCCACTTGGGTTTGAGCTTGTCCTTCTTCTTCTCTGGTAAGCATAGAACGAGCTCACCAATATTATAAGTTTTGGCCCACACTTCTCTGCTTTAGTATCGTCGAGCCTGTTGCTGATAGAATGCGGAACGGGTCTTAGCGACGTCGTGCTCCTCCTCCAGGGCGTCCATGTTACCCTGCCGATCTAACTCGGCTTCCTTCTCTTCGTACATGCGTACGCGTGGCGAATCATGTATTATGTCGCAGGGTAGTACTGCTTCTGCGCCGTACACCATAAAAAATGGTGTATATCCGGTGGTGCGATTCGGCGTGGTCCACAGCCCCTAGAGCATGGAGTCGAGCTCCTCGACCCAATGAGTGTCCTACTCTGTCAAGGATCGCACTAGTATGGGTTTGATGCCGCTCATGATGAGACCGTTTGCCTGTTTGACCCGGCCATTTGTTTGAGGATGGTAGACGGAAGCATAGTCGAGCTTAATGCCCATTTTGCCGCACCAAGCTTTCACTTCATCAGTTGTGAAATTTGAGCCATTATCGGTGATGATGTTGTGGGGGACACCGTATCGGTGTACGACCCCGGATATAAAGTCTATTACTAGTCCGGATTTGGCCGTTTTCACTGGTTTAGCTTCTATCCATTTGGTGAACTTGTCTACCATGACCAATAAGTATTTTTTCTTGTGGCTTCCCCCTTTAAGGGGTCCAACCATATCCAGCCCCCAGACCACGAAGGGCCAAGTTATGGGGATTGTTTGGAGAGCGGTAGGGGGCATATGACTCTGATTGGCAAAGAGCTGGCAACCGACACAGTGTTGGACAAGGTCATGTGCGTCTGCTCAGGCCGTCGACCAATAAAAACATGTACGGAAGGCCTTGCTGACTAGTGCTCGAGCCGCGGCATAGTGCCCGCCTAGTCCGGCATGGATTTCAGCCAAGAGTTGCCGCCCTTCCTCTTCGGAGATGCACCTTTGGAGCACTTCGGTCGTACTTTTCTTATAGAGTTCCCCTTCATGGACTTTGTAAGCTTTAGAACACCGAACGATGCAGCGTGCTTCATTTTGATCTTCGGGGAGCTCCTGCCTGTTTAGGTAGGCCAGGAAAGGCTCAGTCCACTGGGTGATGACATCCATTATTTCGTGGGCTGACGATGTTATTTTGGTGGTAGAGCCTCCGATTATGTCTGATAGTTCGGAATCTGGGTGTGTATTCGGATCCGTGCTGGTATTGCCGGACTCCCCTTCCCATACCACGGATGGCTTGAACAGCCTTTCCAGGAATATGTTAGGTGGGGCAGGGTCGCGTTTAGCGCTGATGCAGGCAAGGACATCAGCCGCTTGATTGTTTTCTCGAGCCACATGGTGAAATTCGAGCCCCTCGAACCGAGCTGACATTTTAAGGACGGCATTACGGTAGGCCGCCATTTTTGGATCCTTGGCATCAAAGTCTCCGTTTATTTGTGATATTACGAGGTTTGAATCCCCGCGCACCTCTAGGCGTTGAATGCCCATAGAGACTGCCTCCGAAGACCGTGCAACAGAGCCTCATATTCAGCTGCATTGTTGGAGTCTGTGTATAATATTTGGAGGACGTATTGAACCGTGTCTCCGGTGGGAGACGTCAGGACTACGCCTGCTCCCAATCCGGCCAACATTTTAGAGCCGTCAAAGTGCATGATCCAGTTAGAGTACGCGTCGTACTCTTTAGGGAGTTCGGCTTCCGTCCATTCAGCGACAAAGTCGGCTAATAGTTGCGACTTGATAGCCCGTCGAGGCTTGTATGTTATGTCGAACGGAAGGAGCTCGATGGCCCATTTAGCGATCTGGCCCGTGGCATCACGGTTATTTATTACTCCCTCCATTCCTTTATATAAGGTGTATTTGTTTTTTGATAAAATTCCACAATGTAAGGTGCATTTCTTCGAATTCCTTGTAATTCCATCATTACCCCTTGAAAAAAGGAGAGTATCTCTCCCCTGATTGCATGCATCTTCTCTTGTAAAGAGAAAAAAGGAAAGTATAACTCTCCTAATTGTTTTTATCTCCTACTTTGCTTGCCCAATGATTTAGTTGCCACTAATCAATGATTTTGCCAAGGTTAGTTTCGTCCTAGCATGTGTATAATTATGTGCCTTGGTCACCGCGCCAGAAATAATACACCTTACATAAAGGAATGGAGGGAGTATATCGTTTAGTGGTACTTCGAAGGCCATCGTAATTGAACACTCTTCAAAGTAGTGTTGTAGCTTTCGGGATGCCATGAAGACCGCGTATGCTATTTTTTGATAGTGTGGGTATCGGGATTTGCATGGGGTGAGGACCGTGGATACGTAATAGACCGGCTTCTGTAGCAAGAATTTGTATACGTCAACCTCTCGTTCGACGACGAGTACTGCGCTTACAACTTGATGTGTTGCAGCTATGTACAACAGCATAGGTTCTCCGATATTTGGCGTTGTTAGGACTGGATTATTGGCCAATAAGGTCTTTATTTCATCGAGTCCTACCACGGCTGCATCTGTCCACACGAAGTGTTCGGTGCACCTAAGAAGACGGTAAAGAGGTAATGTCTTTTCTCCTAACCTGGAGATAAAGTGGCTCAAAGCAGCCACGCATCCAGCTAGTTTTTGGATGTGTTTGAGGTCTGTTGGCATAGCCAACTGCGACAAAGCTCGGATTTTTGCCGGATTAGCTTCAATTCCTCTATTGGAAATGATGAAGCCCAGCAGTTTTCCAGAGGGGATGCCGAAAACGCATTTCTCTGGGTTCAGCTTGATGTCGTATGTTTGGAGGTTGTCGAACGTAAGCCTCAAGTCATCTATTAGTGTTTCGACGTGTCTTGTTTTTATGACTACGTCGTCCACGTATGCCTCCACTGTTTTGCCGATTTGCTTTTCCAGGCATGTTTGAATCATGCATTGATAGGTTGCGCCGGCATTCTTAAGCCCGAAAGGCATAGTGTTGAAGCAGAAAGGGCCATATGGCGTTATGAAAGCTGTTGCAGCTTGGTCGGACTCTGCCATCTTTATTTGATGGTATCTAGAGTATGCATCGAGGAAACACAACGAGTCGTGTCCTGCGGTGGCATCGATGATTTGATCAATGCGAGGGAGCGGAAAGGGATCCTTGGGGCAAGCTTTGTTGAGGTCTTTGAAGTCGACGCACAAGCGCCAGGATTTGTCCTTCTTTGGTACCATTACCAAGTTCGCCAGCCAATCCGGATGCTTAATATCTCTGATGAATCCGGCCTCAAGTAGCTAGGCTAGCTCTTCCCCCATGGCTTGCCGTTTAGGCTCTGAAAATTGCCTCAGGGTCTGTTTAACAGGTTTGTATCCCTTTAGTACGTTAAGGCTTTGTTCGGCCAATTCGCGCAGGATGCCTAGCATGTCCGATGGGTGCCAAGCAAAAATGTCCCAATTCTCGCGTAAGAAGTCTTGCAGTGCGGCGTCCATAGCGGGGCTCAACTGTGTCCCGATGGAAGCTGTCTTCGTGGGGTCCGTTGGGTGGACTTGGAATTTGACTATCTCATCTGCGGGTTTAAATGAGGTGGACTTGGGTCATTTGTCGAGTATCATGTCATCCCTGTCCACGGTGGCGCGTAGTGTTGTTAATTCTTCTGCTGCTAGGGCTTCAGACAGTGCTTCCAAGGCTAGTGCTGCAGTTTTGTTTTCGGCGCGGAGTGCGACGTCTGGATCACTAGCTAGAGTGATGATTCCATTGGGTCCGGGCATTTTAAGCTTCATGTACCCGTAATGGGGTATAGCTTGAAAGCTTGCAAATGCGTCCCGCCCTAAAAGGGTGTGGTATCCGCTGCTGAAAGGAGCCACTTGGAATATGATTTCTTCGGACCTGTAATTCTCTGGGGTGCCGAATACCACATCAAGTGTGATTTTCCCCGCACACCGTGCTTCCCGACTAGGGATAATTCCCCTGAAGGTTGTGCCGCTTTGTTCAATGCGGCTTTTATAAATTTCCATCTTCTTGAGTGTTTCTTCGTAGATCAAGTTTGATCTGCTTCTGTCGTCCATGAGTACTTTAGTGAGCCGAAAGCCATCCACTATTCGGCTAAGGACCAAAGCGGCTGGTGCCCGGATGGTCTGGAAATGGGGTTCGTCACTGGCATTGAAAGTTATAGCAGTGTCGTTCCACTGATTTATTTTTGCCACATGGCAGATTTCCGCGGAGCTTCGATGAGCTCGCTTGCGCCTATTGTTTGAGGCGAAAGTCTCAAAGACTGTTAGTACTGTATTGTGTTCCTTGGCAGGATGTTGTTCTGCTTTATGGCTGTCGAGGAGATCCTCGCCACTTTTAGCTACCTGCCAGAGTATCCAACATGCCCTAAGGCTATGGGTTGGTGTTGCATCTGGCGTACTGTGAAGCTTACATGGCCCATTGAGCCATTCTTCCAATACGGTTCCACGCCCTGGGGCGGGTTTTGATTTCTTGGGAATAGAATTGGTCGACTTATGAGAGTTCGGCCGTTTAGTTCGGACAAAGGTTCTGGTGAGGGCCGTACTATCCCAAAATTCTGTTTGGGTCTTCCAGGCGCTTTCCATCCCACTGTACTTCTGTACTATGGTTGCCAAGTCCGCAAAGTGTACTATGTCACGGCGACTTATAGCATTAAGGAGTCCTTTGTTCGTGCAGTTTTTGCAGAGAAGTGAGACTACGTCCTCCTTGTGGCAGTCCTCGACCTTGTTAAGCGCAAGGAGGAATCTGGACCAATAACAGTGTACCGTCTCCAGGGGCTCTTGCCTGATGCAGGATAGACGGTTTAAGTTCGAGCAAGTGTCGTTGGCTAAATCCGGATTTTGATCTGTTCTAACACCCGGGGGCATGGGAGGTTCCAAGCCTGACAGTTCGGGATCCGGAGTATTACCCAATCTCTCCGGCCCAATGCCCGATTCTAAGTCCGGGACCCGCGTCATGTCTTCCCTTGAGTAGGTGTTCGGCTCACTGAGTTCGGTGATCCGGACATAATTCGTCCTCAAAGTTGAGGGGCAACCCGTGTCTGGTTCCTCCACTACCGCTATCTCGTGGGTGGCCGGCGGGGATCTAATGTTCCTTTGGTCGGGTTTAAGCCCAATCCGGTCATAGTCCATAGAGACTCCCAAAGCAGCGATGCGATCCAAGAGCTCATTAAGGGCGGAGAGCTCAATCGGATCCATCTTTTCGGCCAGCTCTGAATTGATGCGAAGGTTATGCGTGACGACCCAAGAGGCCATCGTCGGTGCGACAGCCGATGGGGCGGCCATAATGAAGCCGCCAAGTCGGACAGTTTGGCCTACAGCAGCGCTCCCCCAGAGGTGATGTCGTCCTTGACAACGAGACGAGCCATCGAGCCTTGCAGCGACGACACAGAGGAACTCTCAATGAAAGCACCAATGTCGGTGTCAAAACCGGCGGATCTCAGGTAGGGGGTCCCGATATGTGCGTCTTAGGCTGATGGCAACAGGAAGCAAGGGACACAATGTTTACCCAGGTTCGGGCCCTCCCGATGGAGGTAAAACCCTACTTCCTACTTGATTAATACTGCAGATATGAGTAGTACAAGAGTAGATCTACCATGAGATCGTAGAGGCTAAACCCTAGGAGCTAGCCTATGATGGTATGATTGTAATTGTGATCGGCCTTCTAAGGACCATCGTCTCCGGTTTATATAGACACCAGAGAGGGCTAGGGTTTACACGAAGTCAGTTACAAGGAAGGAAATACAATATCCGGATCGCCAAGCTTGTCTTCCACGCAAAGGAGAGTCCCATACGGACACGGGCCGGAGTCTTGAGTCTTGTATCTCAACGCTTCAATAGTCCGGACGATGTATATAGTCCGGCTGTCCGGATAGCCCCTAATCCAGGACTCCCTCATTCGCCACACATTTTTTCCAAGCTTGCCTAAAGTTTTCAAAATGAGAAGGACATACACTTGTGCACGGCTGTCGCGGTCGCTACTGCACGCCGCGGTCGCACCGCACCCTCACACAGTCGCTCCTGCACGCCGCAAACCCAACCAAGGGAACGCACCCTCACTGACACGTGCTGTCGCATGTGAACAAACCAAACTCAGCCATCCTATCGCTGACACATAATTTTCGTTCATAGAGTATGTTTATCCAACCGCATGTTGGGGAGTATCTGTACGGCCCGTGTGGTGGTCTGTTGGGGAAGAAGAAGAGGTGAGGAAGAAGGAAAGAAGGGTTAGGAGACGTAGGATATTCATCCAACCTCCTGAAATGGTAGACTGACCCAAGTCAGGCGACTTTCATAACAAATATAAGTTTTTACACAACAAAAGATCCATAAAAGAACAACATAAAGAAAAACTATCACTACTCGCGGAAAGAGACGGCCTCGTTGTCTTTGGCTGCCGGCGCGAACCAGCCATAGCTGCCGACGTGTGTCTCCACATCGTTGTTGTCCTCGGCCTCCAGCTACTCGTTCAAGCAGAGCGTGCGGGCGCTTTGCACGGACGAGAGCACAACCCGGTTCAAGTCGAGGACGTCCGATTCCACCTGCAGGAGGGCCTCGATGGCAGCGGCATCCGCACGCTCCGCGTCGAGTCGAGCCTCCGCCGCCCGATTCAAGTGCAGGACGTCCGGTTCCGCCCTGCAGGAGGGCATCGATGAGAGCGGCATCCGCGCGCTCTGCGTCGAGTCGAGCCTCTGCCGCCCGGTTCAAGTCCAGGACATCCGGTTCCGCCTGCAGGAGGGCCTTGATGGCAGCGGCATCCGCGCGCTCCGCCTCAAGTTGAGCCTCCACCACCCAGTTCACATCCTCGACATCCGGTTCCCCTGCAGGAGAGCCTCGATGGCAGCGGCATGCCTCTGCCTCCCGGTCCTCCTTTAGTATCGCCATGTTGAACCCCTGGTCCGCCTGCACCATGGGGGACTCGGATGCCGGCACGAAGTCGACGTCCATCGTCTCATACCCATCAGGGGCCTTCTGCGTCGCGACCTCCGCCATGAACATTGGATCGGCTTCCTCCTCCTCGTAGCTTGGCTCCAAAAAACTCGAGGATTGGCCCGCCGCAAAGCGAGCTTGGGAACGGAGGTCTGTGGCACCGACCGCCACCGCGATTTCTGCGCGGCGCTCCGGCATCAGCATCTTGTAGTAAGTGATCTTGCGGCGCACCATGGCTTTCCGGCGAACTAGGGGACGCTTGAAGCGGGCTAGGGGATCGAAAGGTGGGGGAATGGGCTGGAGATTTGGTGTGGTTTTAGGGCAGTGGCTGGTGTAGGCCGAGCAGCGAAGGTTCTGGTGTGAATAGTGGTTCCGGTGACGACCGGTCAATCAGTTTTGACTGTACATCGCTCTTGTCGCGTTCGCGTTGCAACCCGGCATGCTAGACCCTCCACGTCGCTCACCGAATGGAACGCGCTTCGTCTTGCATTTTCGCTCGCTTGTGGGACCGCAGTTGAGAGCAAAACGACATCCGTCCCCCTCCCCCGCCCGCGTCATTTATTATACTACCACTCCCTCCATTTTATGCAGAGTAAATAAAAACAGAGGGAGTATACTTCGGATGAGGATCCCTTGACGTGGCCGAACCCATTGAGTAACTGACATGCGGGGCCTAGCAAGCATGGGGTCTGCCAGTAAGTGACCGAAAGGGAGGGCAAGGTAGGGATACCTACGTCAGAGGATCCACTTCCACTACTACTCCCTCCTTCCATTTACTATACAGGGCCTAATGCGTTTTTCGAGGCTAACTTTGACCAAATGTTAGAGTAATAATATATGACATGCAACTTACACAAAGCATACGGTCAAATTCGTATGTGAAAGGAGTTTCCAATGATATAATTTTCACATTATACATCTCATGTACTCCCTCCGTTCAAAATTACTTGACTTTCATTTGTTCAAAAATGGATGTATCTATATAGTAAAACATGTCTAGATACATCTATATTTTAATAAATGGAAGTCATGTATTTGGAACGAAGGGAGTACTACTAATATTGTCAATAGTCAAATTGGAAACCATCTCGAGTACAAATCTAGGAGTACGTACGAATCTAACAATATTGATTGGGCGTTGTTGAATGTTGATACCTTCTTGATCAAAGTAGAGATACTTTGACTACACATAAAAGCTATATGTAAACTAGAAAGGATAGGAGGGAGTATATTGTACGTTCAAAAACGAAACGAACATTGAATACCCTTTATGTATGATTTGCGGATGCTATGATCACCGGTTCAAAATTTTGAATCCGCCTTAGGTATCACGTGCCCCCACTCGTTCCCTCTCAATTTCATCTCGGGGTCCGAAGATCTATTGAAAGAGGACTAGGGTGGGTACATGTGAATGATACTCGTCTGAATGTTCAAATGAGGCATGCGGGAGGATGGACTCGACTGGAGGGCGACATGATCGATGGAGAAGAGGGTTGGAGAGGAATGAGAAATAAGCAAACGCCACATGATTATACTTGAACTGCTCAAATAAACAATAAGTTGTCTCGCTTGGCCTACATAGTGAAAGGCCTAATGCGCAACGCGGAGCACTGACGCTCGAATATGGCTGGGAAAACAGGGAAACCGACATGTGGGGCACACCCGTCGGGACGACGTAGCGCAGACTAGTCCAATGGAGGAGCTGGCCCACGAACTCCTCGCCGCCGACAACCGTTCATGTGGGTCGTTGGGGCCAACAACGGGGCGCAGCTCCAGCATCGCCTTTGGACACGGCGACCGCGGTGAGCGACATGCTCATATCGTTGCTAGACACGGTCGGTTTCAGTGTGCCGAGGGTGGCGTTAGTGTTGTCGCATGACCAACAGTATGTTTGGTTTGTGCCCAAGGTTGCCCCATCAAAGCATTGGGTAGCCAAAATTTTGGTTGAGGTATTGGTTGCCCATGATTTGGCCGACACTGGCAAGAAAAATGAACTAGAGTTGGCTAGAGTTCATTGGCATGCCAAAAAAATGGCAACCATCCAAACAAAGACCAATCTTTGGGTCATGACCAAAATTTTGGTTGAGGTATTGGTTGCCCATGATTTGGCCTACATTGGCAAGAAAAATGAACTAGAGTTGGCTAGAGTTCATTGGCATGCCAAAAAATGGCAACCATCCAAACAAAGACCAATCTTTGGGTCATGACCAAAATTTTGGTAAGGTGCACTTTGGCCACAATCCAAACACACCCCAACACCCGGCTCGTCGAGGATGCACGGGGCGCCGCGACGCGTCCGCGGAGTGGTGTAGCATGGCCAACTGCATCCTTTGGACCTGAGACCATGCCGGGTCGTCTTGCTTTTTCAATGACATGCAGGGATCACATGTGAGTAAAGGGCACCTCCAATGTTGCCACGACCGCAGCTGACTACCCTGGCACACCAAAACCCTCATCCCACGCGCCGTCGCGCGGTGCATTCTCAGCCGGCGCCAGCTGCCCGCATCCATGTCATTCATTCATATGTCGTCGTTAAGAGGCTCGGTGCCCGAGGAACCAACTCCGGCGACTTAATGACGCACCCGGACGCTTGGCCTCACCGGAATGCGCTACTTAAAACGGCAGCGCCCAGCTAACCTCCACACCATAGCGCATCATCCTCCTACCTGGCACCACATCTGCCATGACCGCAAGTGCGAACGCTCTGTGGGAGAGCTTGTCTTCGTGGATGAAGCTCGAGGTCACCGCCCTCGCTCAAGTTGCCTCTCGCGACGCAATAGCGGCGTAGCCGGATGCGTACGCGACCGCACAAGTTGTGGCCACACTGGCGGCCGACGACGGGAGCACAATCAGCCACGCGTCCTTCTTGCCGTCGTCCAACGTCCGACACCGCCGAGGTGGGGGACTCCTCCGAGGATGAGTAGGGCATGGGAGGTGGCAGGGTATGGTGTGCCAACTGGTCGGTCCGTCTCCCATGTTCTACTTTTCCTCGCAGGAGACCGCACCTTCACTTCACGGGTCTTGAACACCGCCCCCGTACATAGAGATCGCAGATGGAGGACGTCGGTCGCCGCCGTAGAATAGGTTTAGGGTCGGGTTTCTTTTATTTTTCTGTCATATAAAAGTTCGAAATGTAATGAAAATCTGCCGTGTTTGCATTAATCTCGGCCGGTGTATATGAATTTTCACAATAATATACATATTGTATGAGTACTAGCAAGATGCCCGTGCATTGCATGGAAGATCAAGATCTTGTGGGAGGAAAGGATGAACGAGGGAAAGCCTTATCTTCAAATGTGGAGAGGAGTGCGGGTAAATTGTCATAGTTTCCTTCCTATCCGTTAGATATAGATCGGACGGCCTATATTGCAGGATGACAGGCACACCATCATCACCAACTCTGCTTTTTATTGAACCGAGACAAATCTAACATGCGAAGTAAAATAAACACATAGGGTCTATACATACACAAACTATCTTAGGGCATCTCCAACGACTGTAAGATAGGTGTTGGTAAATTTGCCACCTAGGACATAGTGATGATGTGGCATGTAATAAATGTGGAGAGAGAGCAAAGTTGTATGTACAATAACCAACAACCTTTGCACAAGCTCGAAGGTGAAATAGAGAGA
The DNA here is from genome assembly GCF_018294505.1 of Triticum aestivum. NCBI lineage: Eukaryota > Viridiplantae > Streptophyta > Magnoliopsida > Poales > Poaceae > Triticum > Triticum aestivum. The sequence continues at coordinate 522,825,282 of NC_057804.1, read as the reverse complement.
AATCACATTTATTTTCTCATGATCTATTGGATAGCTTAGATACAACCTATTGGAGTAGTTGTATGATAGCTTGTTGGTTGATGACATGGATATTTTACCAACAAGACTAACATACAATCTATTGGAGATGCCCTTAGGCACTCCAATAGTACGTTCACTACACATTCATGCATTTCACATCTTTCTACATCTATGGGAACCTACGAAAGGGTTAACGTAAATTGCCTCTCTCTCTCCTCCCCTGATTTTCATGGCGGTGGGCCCCTCCCTCCCCCCAATCTACAATCAACAGCTCACACGTTTCACATTACGTTAATTACGTAACTGGGATTACGTACGTGTAGCATTACTCGTCCTAAAAAACCCACCTAAGACAACCTCCCAGCATATCGTGCGGGAAAAGACACGGCCGCGCCGTTTTAGTCGGGATTACCGGATTACTAGTAGTAGTATCGATGGATCGCGCAAAGCAACAATTTTTTTTGAGGGGGCGAAGCACCTAGTTTTTTTTGAGGAAAAAAGGCGGTACACTCACAACACTCCTGTCGCGGTCGCATTGCACCCCACACACGTTCGGTCCTGCACACGGCTCACGCAAACGGAACATGCTTCGGCTTGCCTCTTCACTGACACGTGGGACTGCACTTGGAGAACCCGACCATGCGCCAAACTCCCCCCGCCCACCGCACAAAAATCCCCCCCCCCACACACACACAAAAATTCCCCCCAAATCTGATTCATCCACCCTTCGGCCAACTAGCCAATAATATTCC
>NC_057804.1:522812598-522824214 GCF_018294505.1 Triticum aestivum | reverse complement strand
TCGCTCCGCCAAAGCCGCCCTCCCCGCCGCGCCGATACGTTGGTGCCGCGGTTCGTCGAGGGGACGCACGGCGATCCTCTCGCTCCCACAGTACGCTCTCGTAGACTCCCGTCCTCTAGCCGCGCCGCCACCTCTGGCTACGTTCTTGTGGAGGCGCACAGCAGTCAACGCCGCCACCTCTGGCGACGTTCGTGTGGAGACGCACGGCGGTCAGCTTATCCCATGGTACGCGCATTCTAGACTGAGGCCCCGTTCATGTCGGTGTAGCACTGAATGTTAGCTGATAGACGTTGTTAATCTCACTGTTTGCCGAAGTAGTTTACTGTCAATATGCTCTGCTTAAGAAGCTTCCTTGCCCTGTTCTGCACTCAATCTGCTGAGATGGCATGCCAAGGCCGATTAGTTGCTAAAATATCCAGCCATATATTTATTGTGACGTAGATTGCCATGGTCTAGTAGCCAATCTGTTAGGTGAAATAGCTCTACACCATTTTATACTCGATCTTTGTTGCTGCGATGGCCTTCGATAGTTTGATGGCTGTGTGCTCGGGCTCATTGACTGTTGAAACAGCCTGCCATAATTTACTAGTCAAATCTGTTTGCTGAATTAGCTTTACATATATTTCGTTACTTAGATCTGCTCGTCCAAATATCTTGCCATAGCTTTAGACATCGACCTAGGTATTTTTTTCTGGACTTCATAAAAAAGCATATATGTTTTTCCTGTAATATCTAGTAGAAGAACTAATTTGTATGTCTAACAGATGGACTAGACTTGGATAACTTCTGCTCGAAGATTCTCCGCTGCATATGTCGAGGGGGTTGAAAACTTCATGAACTTTATCAGAGCTGAGTATGGTGGTCCGAAATCAGATGTGCTCTGCCCATGTAGCAGCTGTATGAATTCAGTTACAAGACCCCAGTCAACTATGCAAAATCATCTACACTTGTATGGGATGTCGGTCACATATACTAGGTGGGTTCATCATGGTTAAGCTATGAACGTCAATGTTATTGACTACGTGGAAGCAGCAGATCACCATCTTGATCTGCCTGATGCTCAGGTGGAAGAGGAGGAGGAGTGGTGGTGGCGGAGCCAGTGAGTTTGACCAACATTGAAACAATGCTACGAAATGCTCGTGCATTCCATGAACTTTCACCTGTAGAAGAAAAAAGGTGGGCTCGCATGTTGGAACAATGCAACGTTGTTGTCACCCCAGGAAATAAGCTGTCAGTATTCTCAGCTATGGTCACCTTTCTTCAGGCGAAGACATCTGAGCGGATGACCAACAAATCATTCGATGCGATGTTGGCTACTTTCCGCAAATCTTTCCCAGGTGCGTCTGAGCTGCCACACACCTACAATAAAAATGAAGAATTTCCTCGTGCAGTTGGAATTGGATACTATATGATCCATGTTTGTAAGAATAATTGTGTTCTGTTCCGGAAGGATTATGCCAACTTAAGTGAATGTCCGAAATGCAAATCATCAAGATGGAAAGATGGCGATGCTGTGAAGAGGATTCCTCATAATGTTCTGAGACATTTTCCAATTACACCAAGATTGCAGAGGTTGTTTCATGATGCTGAAACAAGAGAGGATGTACTGTGGCATTCTAGGAACCAGGAGTACAGAGATCAGAATGTAATGAGCCATCCATCTCATGGTAGTGAGTGGAAAAGCTTCAATGATAAACACAAAAAGTTTGCTGCTGACCCGAGAAACATTAGACTTAGCTTAGCTTCAGATGGATTTAACCCATTTGGCCACCAGAGCGCCACATATAGCATGTGGCCAGTGCTTGTTATCCCTTACAACATGCCTCAAAATGTCTGCACCAAAGAATCAAACTACATGATGGCCTTGCTCACCCCAGGTCCAAAAAGTCCTGGAATGGATTTTGATTTGTTCATGGAGCCTCTTGTGGAGGAACTTCAACAGCTATGGAAGGGTGTTCTCACTCGAGACCTATATAGCAGCCCACCAGCTGATTTCTTTCTGTGTGTTGTTATAATTTGGTGCATCCATGATTATTCGGCTTTGGGCACTATGTCAGGGCGAACGACACATGGTTACAATGCATGTGTTTGCTGTGACAGGAATCCGCTGTCATACGCAATACTTAGCAAGATATGTTACATTGGACACCGTCGTTTCCTTGCCAAGGACAAGCCGCATCCTAGAAAATACCGAAGACATGTGTTCAATGCAAAGCATGAAAACCGTAATGCGCCAAAGAGGCTTACTGCCAATGAATTGCAAGTGGAATTAGAGAAGGTCAAGCATATTACACCAGGAAACCATCCTGGTAATGGTAGCGGAAAAAGGAAGCATGGCAGGGCAGAAGAGAGATTATTGTTTACCCGCAGGTCCACTTTGTGGGACTTGGAGTATTGGAAAGATTTGGATCTTCGGCATAATCTTGATGTGATGCACATCGAGAAAAATATATGTGACAGCATTATCGGCACACTTCTTAATATTGAAGGCAAGACGAAAGATACCTGAAAATCTAGGATTGATTTGACACACCTGGGTATCAGAAAGGATTTGCAGGTGCAAGATGAAGGTAAACCACGGGATATGGCACCAGCTGTGTATGTCTTGGACAAGGTAAAAAGAAAATAATTCTACGAGGTCCTGTCACATGTGAGATTCCCACATGGATTTGCTTCCAACCCTGAAAGGAGAGTCAGTGCAGATGGAAACAAGGTACAAGGGTTGAAAACTCATGACTGCCACGTCCTACTTCAAACGGTTTTATCTGTTATCCTTAGAGGATTGGGCCGCCCTGATTTATACAGAGCAGTTGCAAAGTTGGGACAATTCTTCAGGGAACTCTGCAGTAGAAATATTAGGATAGATGCTTTGGAGCGTCTTAGAGACAAGATACCATCCTATGCGACCTTGAGAAGATATATCCTCCAGCCTTCTTTGATGTGATGGTGCATTTGGCTTTTCATCTACCTGATGAGGCACTACTTAGAGGTCCAGTACAGTATGGTTGGATGTACCCTATTGAAAGGCGGCTAGGCACTTTCAAGGGCTATGTTAGGAATAGAGCTAGACCCGAGGGTTCCATTGCAGAGGCCTACATTGCTACAGAAGTGTTGACATTCTGCTCAAAATACATTGAAACCTGATCAGCTTAGCAAAGAGGTGGGTGAAGACAATCCTGAGCTCACTGTTTTCGATTATTCTGTTCGAGTTACAGTGAAGAGTCAACAAGAGGACAAACCTAAAGATTTGGACAAAATGGTTTGGTATGTGTTGAATAACTGTCCTGAGATACTACCTTATATCAAGTAAGTGCAGTACTGCAGCTTATACATCGTAATCTACTAAACTTGCAGCACATTCTTATATATTTAGATGTTTGACGCGATCACTATGTTGTGCAGCATCTACAAAGAGGTTATTGGCAGGATTTGCGAAATGGTTCAAGAACCATGTAAGCTTTTAAAGTGCACTGTTAATTTTTTTAATATAGTGAGTACATAAGATGATCAGCTTGTCTATTTTCTAACCATAGGTTAAGAAGATGCGGGAGGATGGGCAGGCAGTTGATGATGCGCTTTACTCACTAGCAATGGGTCCTGATACTCGGGTAAGACATTATGAATCTTGCGTTGTTGGAGATGTGCGCTACAACACCCTTGCACGAGATGAAGGCAGGAAGACACAAAATAGTGCCATCATGAGCATGGATACGTATGACAAAGAGACAACTGAAATGTATGCTAACATAATAGACATTGTTCAGTTGCAGTATATCTCCAGTTTCGAGGATCATCGGTGTGTGGTTCTGTTGCGCTGTCGTTGGTATAACCTGTTTTCCAGGATCGCAAAACCCAGAGCTGATGATTATTTCAAATCCATCAATGTCAAGGCGGTGTACCAGACCAACGAGCCTTTTATTTTGGCAAATCAAGCAAGACAGATATTTTTCTTGGAAGACACATTTGCACGTAGCAATGACTGGAGAGTATTGCAAAGGTTTGAGCAGAGGAATTCGTTTAATGAAGTTGCACAACAAGATGATGCTTACACTGCTCCTGATGTACAACATAACAGAGATGTTCCTAATATCTATGAGAACCATCACGTCAATGATGCCGGCGAAAAGATTGCCTGTCGCGCTGTGGACATACAAGAGTTGATCAAGAAGAAGCCAACGTTTGAGGACGTTGAGGACGAAGAAGAAGATGACACCGTGGGGAATTATGATTCAGACAGATACACATGGCGAAGATGTTAATGCTGCTACTGCGGATGATGATTACATTGCTTTTTTCGTATTTGCCTGTCAGAAGACGTTTTTTCATCTACTATGTGAAATTGTGTTTGCTATGACAACTGAAACCTGATGAACATGTTGTTTAGTATTTTGCTGTGAGAACATCACTTGTTATGTATGTTGATTTGTGTTTGGTGATTGTATGAGAACTAAAACATGATGACATTGTTGTTTAGTTGTACTCATATTTGGCCGTGAAACTTGAATTTGATGACATAGTTTGTTGTTGGACTGCAATTTGCTCGACGTCTTCGAATGAGAACAAAGCTGACCCGACAGGACCTCTGCTATTTACTTATTTATGAGCAAAAGGGGATACCCCTTGATTTCCGTTAATAGAAATCATTAGATGTTCACAACACTATGCCCATCCTGCTACACAGGTTTCATTCATTACTAGTTTCAGCAAAGTGCTTATGTCGTAGCCACTGAATACATCACGAGTGCTACATACACTGCAAATAAAGAGACAATCATCCTACAGAGCACATCGATTTTGCCCATTATCTTCACAAGCTCTTTCATCTCCTCATTGCTGTCAAGGCCGTTCAGCAGCTATTGCTTGGCCATGATTAGAGGAACTGCACCTTTAACCTTCTGCTCTGCATCTTCCTCTTCTGTCGTTCGTTCAGTTACTTGTCCAACACCCCAACCTGCTGGTATTGGGATTCCTCGGCTAACCAAATAATCAGCGTAGTTGCATTCCCCCACATCAGCAACTTCCCAGAAATACAAATCACACTAATCTTCCCTTTTCTGCACGAATCAAATTGGAAGATCATCAACCAAACTATTAAAAAATCAGCAACTGAAAGCAGCAGAACAACACTTAAACATATTATTACCCCATGATTCGGGCATTTGTAGAAGGCTCGGCCAGGGTTGAGGATTGTGGTTGAGACGCGACGGATGACTCTGCGTAATTTGCAGTAGTGGCACCACACCAACGGCAGCGGGTTGCGATGAGAATCGGCTGCGGTGCGTGTGCCGGTGGGGGTGTGATGGGACCCACAGGCGATGGTACGGGTGGCGACTTGGCGCATATCTGGTTTTTTCCTACTGAAGAGCAGGTGGACGAGCAGCCAGCAGACATGGTTGGTGCGGCCAGAGCTTCTGATGCTAGGTAGAGTAAGTAGAGAAGAGGAGAAGCGAACGTTGGATATGTCAGTTTCATTACTTGCAGAGTAGCATAGCACCAAATATAGTCATAGTCTAGGTTTGGATTCAAACCAGCTACAGGAGCGCGTCTCTCTTTTTTCTAAAACTCGGCAATGTCTCTTTACTGGTACACTAGCTTGTTCTGTACGCCTTCCCAAGTCTTTGATTTTCTTTCCCTTTTTTTGCGAGGAAGGAAGGAGGAAAAAATTGAGAGTTCCTGGGACTCGAACCCAAGACCTCTCGGTTGAAAACCAAGGGTGCTAGTCACTTATGTGGCGAACGTTCCCTGTGAGGAGGACGGCAGACGAATGTATTTTCCTCGCAGTTTTCTTCCTATATATACAAAAGTATGCTACTTGGTGTCTGGTTAGTCAACAAACGATTGTGCCAACCTTGACAGTTGGATTGACATTCAACGTCTGTCGGCGTTCTTCAGTCTCTTCTTCCTCGAGCCGCCAAAGCCAAACCAGCGCCGGCGGGACCACCTGCTCCCGCCTCCAACGGCTGGCTGTGATCTTCCCTGGCTCCTGTTCGTTCCCGTCCGAGGCCTCACCATCATCCTCCGCCTTGGTTCGCTCACTGCGGCGCCGCCCTCCGGTGTTGTCAACATGGTCAACAACCGAGAGGAATAAGGAGATGACTGTACATGGTGAGGATGACAGTAGGGACCCATCAGCGCGCGTAGTAATTTTGTTTTTTCGGGACGGAGAAGGGTATCAACTGGGTTGTGCGGGACCCGTGGCCCATCTAGCCCAGGCTTTTATTTCATATGTTTAGCTCATGACCAGCCCGGTTTGTTTTTTTCATTCTAAAAAATGGCTAGCCAGCTATTTTGTTTTTTGAAGAATAACCAGCCTACTTGCTTTTCTATGCCCTGCTGGGACGGAAATCTTTCAAGACGAGGAGGGATGCATTTTGCCTAGAAAATGAGCTATAAGTAATAAGAAATGGGCTATAAGTAATAATAAATGGGCTGTAAAATGAAAAAAATACAACAAACAAGCAATTAGTTCCAAAATACTGTTTTCTTTCGGATTTTGATATTTTAACTTTCATTGTTTTTGTGCGGGTAAAATTTCATTGAATTTAAATTAAGGTATATTTAGATTTAAAATTAATTTGAATCTGGCTAGAAATTTCGGGTTGTATGCTGTTTGGGACTGATTTGGAGGCTGACTTGTGGGTCTACTGGGTTGATGTGTACTTTGGCTTTGTCAACTTAGTCCACAAATGATTCTAGCAGTAGTGACCGTTGGATGTTAATCCAACGGCGGTGCTGCTTCTTCAATATGAACGATTCTAGCTCCTATGACCGTACGATGTCCATCCAACGGCCGTAGTGCTTCTTCAACCTCTGGTCTTCTTGCTCCAGCCGCCCAAAGCAGTGCCGGTCGTGCCGCATGCTCCTGCCTCCTGTGGCCGGCTGTGCTGCCACGGAGGCCTCACCGCCCCCTACTATTCTCACCGCTGGCCAGGCCCTGCGGCGATGGCAGCCTCACACCGCAGCCGAACCAGTGAACCCTCGTACTCCTCTCTGCGCGGGCTTCCACTACCGCGTCTTCCCCGGCTCCACGTCGTCCCCTTCCTAGGCCTCGCTATCGTCCACCGCCGTGGTGCTCTCGGCGCGGCCTGGTCAACGTGGTCAAGGAACGACTTCCATCGGACGTGGACTGTACGTGGAGAGGCTGACAGCTGGGTCCACGGCCGCAGCAAGGAAGTGCCTCCTTATTACGCGGAAAATAATGATTCCTCCACCTGATAGCTAGGACCCACCGGACGGGCCACTGTATTTCGCAAAAATAACGTTTCCTCCTAACTGCTGGGACCCACCAGCTACATCTTTGCACACAAGGAAGCGCGTCCGGGCAAAAAAAAAACGATCTGCCCCCTGACTGCTGGGACCCACCAGCTACATCTTCGGACGCAAGGAAGTGCGTCCGGGCAAAAAAAACAATTTGCCCCCTGACTGCTGGGACCCACCAGCTACATCTTCGCATGCAAGGAAGTGCGTTCGGACAAAAAAATGATTCACCCCCCTGACTGCTGGGATCCACCAGCTAAATCTTCTTACGCAAGGAAGTGCGTCCGGGCAAAAAAAACGATTCGCCCCCCTGACTGCTAGGACCCACTAGCTACATCTTCGCACGCAAGGAAGTGCGTCCAAAAAAAAATTTGCCCCCCTGACTGCTGGGACCCACCAGCTACATCTTCGCACGCAAGGAAGTGCCTGACAGTCGGGACCCACCTGGTCGAAGCGTATGTAGCATTGTCATTCTGGTCGAGAACGTGTACGTACATATATACTGGTCGATGTAGAGGCACACATGTGTCGTAGTAGAGGCGTGCACGTGTCGTAGTAGAGGCGCGCACGTAGCATGTACACGTACGTACAGCGGCCAGGGTGCAAGAAAGAAAATACGGCCACGTACATACATACGGGCAGGGTCTCGAACGCCTACCCGCACATATGTACGGCCAGGGCTCGTGTACATGGCTGGGTCGGAACCGAGAAACATCGTCGTCGTCTTGTTCATGGGGAGCCAACCGGCTGGGTCGGAACGGAATGCGTCGTTGTGTTCATACCGCAGAACTGAGGAAACGGCCTTGTGTTCGACACGCCACGTTCGAAACTGGATCCTGTTCATCGGGAGGGGTGTGGCGTACCGAAAAACGGAGGAAACGGACCTCCTACGGTCGAAATGGGGTTCATGTTGATCGGGAGGGGTGTGGCGGAACGCAAAATGGACGAAACAGACTTGTGTTGGAGCGCTACGGTCGAAACGGGGGTCATGTTCATCGGGAGGGGTGTCACGTACCGCAAAACGGGACTCCACGGGATACTGTTCATCTCCACCGTCAACCTCCTCCAGCCTCCACCGGGCTACTGTTCATCCACCATCGACCTCCTCCAGCCTCCACCCGCGACTGTTCATCCACGGGCTCCTGTTCATCCAGCCTCCACCGCGCGCTACTCCACCGGCTACTGTTCAACCACCCCTCTCCACGGGCTCCTGTTCAACCACCCCTTCACGGGCTACTGTTCATCCACCCCTCAATCGTCTACTGTTCATCCAGCCCTCCACGGGGTCGTCCTGTTCATCCAGCCCTCCACGGGGTCCTGTTCATCCAGCCCCAACCGGCTCAATCGATCGGGGTCCTGTTCATCCAGAGGCAACGCCACGGGTCCTGTTCATCCACTCCCAATGCTCACTGTTCATCCACACCCCCCGCAACGCTCATTGTTCATCCAAAGAGGCAGCATTGATCGGCTTCAGTTAGCAGCAGTAGCAAAGGAATCGATCGCTCGGGTTCAGTAACGCGTAGCCTGCAGTGCAATTGCTTGGGTTCAGTTAGAGCCCAACGCCTCACTCGGGTTCAGTTAGAGCCAACGCCTCGCACACACGCGCTTACGTGTATGAGAGAAACGTGCATCGCTCGGCCCCCGACCTCCCACCGTAACCGGGAACTCCCCGAAATTTTCCTCCCCCTTGCTTCTACCATGGTTTTTTCCGTCATGGACGGCCTAAAGAATGTCATGCAGCTGCGTCTCCGGCCAGCCCAGGACGAAAAGCCCATTTTCTGTCATGATTTTTTTTCATAGAAGTAGGATCCCACCACATCTATGATGATACCGGGTTTTGTCACAATTATCATCATAGAAGTGTCATATGTATGACAGAAAAAAATTCGTTCGGCCCAAAATGTCACGGATGTGTCTTTTTTTGTAGTGATCAGAGTCGTCGCTCTCGTCCTCACTATCGTCAGCATACTAAATGTCTGTGCTCCCACCCTCACTTTCCCCTTCTTCAAGGTGTTGTTCTCCATTCGGCGCAGGCGAGTACATATTCGTGAAAACCTGCAAGGCACAAATTACAAAAGTCAGTCGGATTCCAGTACTGTTGCATACTGAAAAGCAAAAAAAGGTGAAACACTCGGCAAGGCGTGCCAAACCTCATCTGGAAGATGCTCGGCGTGGAATGCCAGGATCCGTTTCGCTCTGCATGGGTTGTCCTTGTTCCCAGTGATTCTCCAAAGCCACTGGGCCAACATCTCTTCGTTGACTTCCTCTGGGTGAGTCCGAGTGGTGTCTTCTAGGCCCGAGTACAACCACATGGGATGGTCACAAGCTAGCAAGGGCTGGATGCGTCGACTGAGGAAGACCTCTAGGAGATCCATGTCGGTCACTCCTCCCCGGACCAGTGCAACAACCGCATCGACCAAAATGGCTACCTCACCCTTCTCCTCTTTAGATACAGTCAAAGAACAAGGGGTGCAAAGTCTCTCTAGAGAGAAAGGGGGAAGACCAGTCAACTAACTTGGAATCGGAACATCCTTGCAATAAACCAGGTCAACTGCCATCCCCTGGCCGACTCAAGAAAGGTCATAGGAGGGAAAGAGCTCCTACCCCTCATCTGGATTCCTAGCCCCCGCACATTTGGATCACATGCGTCCTCTTGTCAGTCGGATTAGCTTTCTTCACCGTTTGAGATCGGCACGTGAAAATGTGCTTGAACAATCCCCAATGCGGGTGACATCCCAGGAAGTTCTCACACATCAATATGAACTCGGCGAGATATGAGATAGTGTTGGGGGGGAAGTAATGGACCTGAGCACCAAAGAAATTCAAGAAACCTCGAAAGAATGGGTGCGGTGGCAAGGAGAAACCTCTGTCGACATGCGTTGTGAGGAGAACGCACTCGCCGTCGCGCGGCACGGGCTCGGACTCCCCCTCTGGCAGCCTCCAAGATCTCTCCGGAATCAGCCCGTCAGCGATGAGCATCTCCAGATCCTCTTCAGAGACCGTCAAAGGGATCCAATCCCCTTGGATCCAACCCGATGGCAGAGCGAACCGCGAGGTCGACCCCTTCGATGGCTTCTTGCCCTTCGTCGTCTTCTTCATGCGCTCCAAAGCTTGTGTCTTGTCCTTCGCCATTATTGTGGTCGTCGATGGAGGTGGTGAGGCGGAGAGGCAGAGGAGAAGGGGGAGAATGACAGGCATTGTTCCTCGCATCAGCAGCGTCGCCTTAAATGATCACGCGTCCGAGTGACTAACTTGTGGGCCCATGCAATCTTAGCACATCCCGCAACCGGCGCTCGCTCGATACATGGCGAAAAAGGTGGCGCACAGATCGAGGAGTCCCTCTCTACTTGCCCCGCTTACTGCGTCAAGCCCCGACCCGTGCGCTTCTCCAACTTTTGAATCCCGTGAAATTCGGGTCCAGCAAACCGGCCAATCGCGCCAAAGATAGTCAGATCCAATCTGATCAAGACCATGCTACCTATTTCACTCGAAAAATCATGAAGCCAGAATCGATCAAGGTGACTGACGAAGGGTTAAGATACCAGCATACTTTCAGGTCCCTGAGAAAATGTCTTCGGGACATTGAATCGGGTCAGAACCAACTTCAACCCTTCTTCACTCGGTCCTCAATCCATTCGGGGGCTAATGACGATGACATATACCTAGGGTAGGGTCTTAGGCCTGACCTGGACACCCTACCCAAAGTACACTACACAAGAGTCCAAGGCCTACCAAGTTAAACATGAGATACTGACTGAAATCCTCATGAAGTGCAATACACTCGACAGAAGATCTCACTCGGATATCCCAATTCCACTCGACCTGCATTATTCACTCGGAAGACAAGAATCCACACGGAGTTCAGAAGAACTAGGGCCACCCCTGAATGGCAACGGTCAGGCATTCACTCCCTCGTCATAAAGATCATTTAATATGGGCGTTACTAGTAACGTACATGACATTATACTCTCATTGAACCCTGGTGTAACCGAGGGCTGCGAGGAGTCGGCGTGCTCTATATAAGCCACCCCTCCCCTCTTGCACAAGGATTCGCACCCCCTGTAACTCACAATCCAATCAACAGAGCCTCTGAGGCACCAAGACGTAGGACTTTTACCTTCTCTGAGAGGGGTCTGAACTCGTAAATCCGAGTGTACAACTTCACCGTAGCTAGGACTCTACCCTCTCCTACGTACCCCCCATCTCTACTGTCAAATCCGTTCCCGCGACAGACCTTGATCATCTTGCCAACGAATTCAAGGCCTTGGTGCACCGATGCTCCTCCTGGCCTGTCAGCCGGTTGTAATCGTTTAACTAAAGGAAATATATTTCCGTCGAGTGTGCTACATTCTCTCTCTC
>NC_057804.1:522745892-522812434 GCF_018294505.1 Triticum aestivum | reverse complement strand
TCTCTCTCTCTCTCTCTCTCTCTCTCTCTCTCTCTCTCTCTCTCTCTCTCTCTCCCTCTCTTCTTGGAAATCACACCTCGTCAATTGTCGTTAGAGAAACTACCATATTATAAGGGTTATTACAGGAATAAACTGAAAGCAACAGAAAATGAAAGGTAGCACACGGCCAAATCAGACTCAACCAGAGCTCTATTGAGCACCCCACATAACTAAGCTACCAAGGCAAAAGAGAGAGCGGTCAACCTGTGACCAAGTTTCCCAACACGCCAGCCTTGAGACAAAAGAAAACGAAGTAATCCAGTTAGGGACATGCATAGAAATGTTACACATCATAACAAGTTTAGAACACAGAAAACACCAGAGAAGATCGCCATTTCCAGTCATTTTTCATTATGTCCTATCGGTTATTCTCATTTAACTCATTTCAGCTTTTTTTGGAGGGGAATATCATTTCAGCTTCCTTTTTTTTGAGGGATGAATCTCATTTCAGCTGGTCAGTCTTGCGAGAGCAGTCTGTTAACCGTATGGGCCCGCAGTCTCACTTGGTTGGGCCCAGCCCACTCCAGCTTTTCTTTCTCCAGGGCCCAGTAAAACTAGTGCAGAATGGAGTTTCTCAAAAAAAAAAAAAACTAGTGCAGACTGGAGCCACCGTATATTGTGGCGTACGACCGGCATCGCCGTTCGCCACCTGTTTTAGCTGTAGGCGTGGGATATTGCACGATGCCACAAAGAGTCGTATGCACGTGTTTCTTGGGTGTGCTGGCGAAGCTAGCGCGCGCAGTAGCCAAACTTTGACGTGGCGGAGCGCGACGTCGATCGATGGCGGGGCTGCACGCGCACGACGCAGCTGGCCCGACCGGCAGCGTACGTGACGCGACGCCGCCCGAGTTTCTTGCGGGCGGTGGAGCGCAAGATGACCGAGAATATTCAGAGGGCCTGGCCTAGCTAACGGGCGTCGCGGTCTGGTCGAACGGGGCTACGCCTGCTACCACAAATGTTCTCCGGAGGGAGAGCAGGGTTGCCCCGCTGTCTGCGCCGTCGCCGACGGTATTGGTATCCCTAGACGAGCATGGCGAGTCCTCGGATCACGTAGATAAATAATGCAGCTGAGCAGTGATATTCATGGCCGGCACTGCGGGAATTCGTCGAGTCCGCATCACCTCAGTTCGTTTCATCTGGTTTTTGGTTGATGGGTAATGGGTGGGCTGTCCAGCCATTTTATCCCTCCAGTTGCGCGGTTTTCCAGAGGAAGCCTAGCCTCGCTCGGGAAATTTGGACCAGCCTAGTCTTGTGTCTCTGCGCGTTTTTTTGGGTGTGTTTTTGCCAGTTTTCGGTTTCTACGATTCTTTTATGGTTTTCTTGATCTTTTTATTTTTCTTTTTTTATACACGTCTACTTTTTTTAACACACATCATACATTTTCCATATACTTATGGAACATATTTTTATACACATTGGACATTTTGCAAATACATGGCGTACACTAACTTAAATCGGTGATAATTAAAATTGGATCAGAGGGAGTAGTTTTTCAAATATTTTTTAGTAAATTTTAAAATAAATAAAATTTGAACATTTTTTAATGGCATGACACATCCTATATACCTAAGAGAGTCATCCTACTAACTTATTTATCTCAACATGCAAGCATGCCACCTCATCATAAATTTGTAAATGGGATAAGGTCCTCCTCGACATACAATTATGCATGGAAAAAACAACACCACAAGATTCAACCATGCATGGGTTGTATTTTTTTATTCAATATTTTTAATATATTCAATAAATATTTTGGAACTATACATAATCAAATATAGTAAGTCATTTATATTTTTAATTTTACTTCTCATGTTATCAACCAAAATGTTCGTCAACTAATTCTCGCAGCAACGAGCCGGGTATACTATACATGTCACAAATATCTTTCTAAATGTCAATTATTTTAAATATAATCAATAAATTTACAACAACACGGTTACGTTCACAATGTATGAACATCTTTTAATTTTTTTTCAGAATGTCACATAGATTTTTTAATGTCAGGAAACATTGTTTCAACCATGCAAACATTTTTTATTCTGTAACCATTTTTCAAAAATGTCTGTGAAATACATGAACATTTTAAATAAAATATCACATGCTTGTTTTAAAGCTATCAATATTTTCAAAAGTTACCCTAACAAAAACAATTACGGTATGTTAACATTTTTTAAATTCATGGTAAGCATTTTAATTTTTTTGAAATAAATTAAGTACTTTCAATATATGTATGATTTTTTAAATATAGAGTAAAATAAAATAGAAAGCCAAAAAAAAGGAACGGATGAAGAAGCAGAGAAGAAACTACCTGGGTCAGCCCCATAAGTAGCGACGGGATGCCTATTGGGGCGACAACAAGTTCGCGAAATCACTAATTAAATAGTACTCCTTGCGGAGATCACTCCAACTTCCCCAGATTGCGACAAGTGGCGCACTGTCGCAACCTGGGAGTTTTCCCTTTTTACGTATCCGTTTATTCAAAACGTTTTATCTATTAAACCGTGTGTCCAAATCTTGAACCGCTTTTGCCATTGGATTCCTCGCGTTGAGATCTTCAAAACTAGATCCCATGTTTGATAGATTTTGACGAACTTTTTTTTCATGAAAAAAAAACAGACGAAAAAACCAAACCGGGAGCACGGGTTTTTTCCCTTTTCGAAAGAGGCACGCCCGTGCCTTTGACGAAATCACAACCGTGCCTCTCGCGAAAAAAAAAACAGAAAATGCATTTTTTTTCCATTTCCGAGGAGGCACGACCGTGACTCTCGCGAAAGCACAACCGTACCTCTCGTGGAAGCAAAACCGTGTCTCTCGCGAAAGAAAAAGACAGAAAACGTGTTTTTTTCGTTTTCAAGAGGCATGGTCATGACTCTCGCGGAAGCAAAACCGTGCCTCTCGCGAAAGCAAAAAAAACAATAGAAAACGCGTTTTTTTCCGTTTCCAAGAGGCATGGCCGTGCCTCTTGTGAAAGCACGACCGTGCCTCTTGCGAAAACAATACCGTGGCTCTCGCGAAAAAATGCGTTTTTTGCGCAATTTTTTTTTTTGATTTTTTTCCGAAAAGCTCGGGAAGACCGGTGGAAAATAAAAACGTCAAAAAACACACGGAAAAAACCCGTTTAAAAAGACAAAAACGCGTGCAAAAACATAAAAAAAACAAAATCCGGAGGGAGCACCCAAAACGCGACACATGATGAATGACTGAGAGCGCGCCAAGTGCGCTGATCGTTGCGAGGCTCCCCAAGGAGCGCTCGTCAATTAGTTGCTCCCACAAGTTCGGCCTCGCTGCGGGTGATATCTAGGCGCTCCCACCCCAATTCCTATTTGGTGCCTTAAGCGCTACTTATAGGCTTAATGGCAAAGTGGCCCTACTCCCTCCCAGTGCACAACGCAGGAAATGAGCCGGCCCATTTAAGAGCCACAATAATGTTAATTCTTCTCTGGTTTAGGGAAGCTTCTGGAAACTTCCAAACTATTTTTTTATGTTTTTTCCTGAACCGGGGTTTGTTCTGTTCTATTCGGATCATTTTTCCATATTTTTTGAAATGCATGAACTTTTTGAAATACGAATCCTTTTTCAAATTTGTGAAATTTTATAACTTAGCCAATTTAGTTCAAATTTCATGAACTTTTATCAAATCCGCAAGCATTTTATTGAATTTTTTCACACTTTTCATGAACTTTTTCAAATTTATGAGTTTTTTTTCAAATTTTACGACCTTTCTTTGATGAAATTGTTCCAATTCATAATTTTATTTTCAATAATGAACCTTTACGAGTTCATGACTTTTTTCAGATTGATGATTTTTTTTCAAATTTATGAACCTTTATTTTTTGTAATTTCTTCTAACCGCGGTAAGTTTTTTTACATTTTCTTTCTTTCTTCTTCATAAAAGTCAATGGTCAACGAACAACCAGTCGATGGCGGAGCTATAGATTGTTTAACCGAGTGATCTAACGAACGACGGCTTTTGACCGAGGACACTAATGGTGCTTCTTGCGTCATTGGGCCGGCCCACGGAAGGGCGCGCGAGAGCGCCGGTTACCCTCCCGGTGGTTAAGGCGCTGGGGAGGAGGTCCCCACCCCCACTGCAGGGTGAGAATGGAATTCACGCTTGCTTATATTGAAAGTGGGTTGACCAACAAATGGTAGCAAGCGGTTTTCGTAAGCTCCCAGTTCACAAAACTTCTACCCTGTTTTGAGAAGGTTCTACGTGTTTTATTTTTTTCTTTTTGTTTTTTAATTGGTTTTCAGTTTTTTCCTGATTTTTATTTTGGTTTTTCTCTTTCCTTTTTTTCCTTTTTTAAGTATATGTCGACTTGTTTTCAACACATGTTGAACATTATTTAATACATGTTATACATTTGTTAAATACAGGTTGAACATTTATCTGAATAAATATTTTTAATATTTTGTAAAATGCATAGTTGTTATATTTTTAAATATATATTGAATATTTTTACCGAAAATGTTGTGAACAATTTGATAAAACATGCTTTAACAAATTGCACAAATATTCCATGCTTTAACAATTCCACAGAAATTCCATGCTTTAACAAAATGCAGAAGTTTTATGCCTATATTTTTAATTCCACAGAATTTTTTTATAAGTAATGAAACATTTTTCTAAATTGTACAAATATTTTTTCTCATTTCATGAACATTTTTGTAAAATGTCACAAAAAAGTTTTTTTTAACCCGCTAACATTTTTTTAGTGTCGTGATTTTTTTTCTGAATGGTACAGGCAATGTGTTGGCACTGTATGAACATTTTATTAAATTTATGCAACAAAATATAAGCAAGTAAACATTTTTTAAATGTCATGAACATTTTCTAAATGGTACGGTCATTTTTCACAATCAGCGCAAACATTTTTGTTATACTGCATAAACATGTTTTAAATGTGCGATGATTTTTTAAAATAGGTAACTGTTTTGAAAAATATTTAGAATATTTTGAAATATAAAAAATAAATCAAAGTGAAAACAAAAAGGAAAAAACAAACAAAACAAGACTAGTGAAACAAAGAATTGAAGGAGCACGCTAGTGGGCGGTGCACTAGCGCGTTGCTTGAGGCAAGGCTACGTTATGTCTGGGGATGCACCCGTCCGGACTAACATAGTCTTACTTAACTGGTTTCACGGGTGGGCTGGGCTCATCATTTCGAAGCTTGTTAGAGCATCTCCAGCGGTTCGGCCCCCAGCGCATGGGCCGGCGCTCTTTCGGGCGCTCACCTGGCGATTTTTAGGCCCTGTGAACAATCAAGGTCCCAGCCATGCCCCCAGGCGCCGCCCCCAAGGCGCCGCAAATTCAAACTTGGTCCATTCCCGCTTTCAAAAAAGCCACAAGTCCGGCGATCGGCGCCACAATTCGGTGATCAAATGAAAAGTTTGGCGTACAAAAAGAAAGGCCGCGCAGGCAATGTATCAAACAGCGCTGGCGTCGGCCTCCGGCGTTTGCGGAGTCGGCGTGCGCGGGCTGGGCGGCGTCAGCGCGGCTTCTGTGCTGGGCGGCGTCGGCGCAGTTTCTGTGCTGCTGAGCGTCGTGGAGGCATCATCACTCGGGCTTGGCGGCGGCGTTGGCGACGGCGTGGGAGTTGGCTGCGGCATCGTCGGTATCTAGTTCAGGATGAGGCCGCGCTTCGCCAGGTACCACGCCTTGAGCCTCTCGTCGCCGCTCTGGAGCATGTCCGCGCCGCCCATCAGGAAAGCCAGGTCGGTGTTCCTCTTTTTCGCGGTGACGTTGGTCCGAAGCAAGTCGACTTTGACGGCGATGTTCATCATCAACGTCGATTACCGCGCCTCGGTTTTCTCTTCTCGCAGGGTGGCCCGGATCTTGGCGTTAGCGAGGCAATGCTCGATGGACTCTTGCACACGTATGGTAGCCGACTCGGCGTGTTTCGCCTTCTTGGCCCCTTTATTGCCGTCACGGCGCCCGTCGGCCGTGCCCGGCGTCGGTGCGTCCAGCTTGTACGTCTCCTTGGCCTTGGCGAGGGTGCGCCGGACATCCGCCCACTTCTCGCACTTGTCGATCTGCTTGAAGACGTGGAGGTACTTGAACTCTTGGTCGTTGTTGCCCTGGCAAAACATGGCGAACATCCACAGCAGCTGCGTCGAGGAACATCAGTCGGCGGGCGCGCACACGGCAAAAAGAAAAGGGAGAGGCCGACGGTGCTATACATGATCCTCGATGCTGGCGCCGCTCTCCGGGCGAGTCGCGATCTCCTCGACGATCTCATGCCATTTGTTGCACGCCGTTTGGATGAGCACCAATGGTTCGCCATAGCCTTCGACCCGCGCTGCATGTAGATGCCTTTGAAGTAGGGGTCGACGAGCTTGCGCTCGTCGAACTTGGCCTTAATGCGGTCCCAATACATCTCATCGCTCTGGTTTGTGCCGGTGATCGGGTCGAGGCAGACGACTTTCCATGCTTCGACGAGGTACTCGTCCTTCTTGGACGCCCACTTGATGCGCGGCTCGCTGGTCCTGGTCGCTCGCTTCTTCTTCTTCTTCTTCTTCTTCTTCTTCTTCTTCTTCTTCTTCTTCTTCTTCTTTCTTCTTCTTCCCTTTCCTCGCCGGAGCAGGCGCCTCCTCCTTCTCCGACTCCTCCTCCTCCTCCTCCTTCTCCTCCTCCTCTGGCTCTTCCTCGCCGTAGTCAAGCTCGCCGTCCATGTCGCCGTTGAGGTCCGTTGGGTCGTCTTGGGAAGTGAACCTGGGGGAGGTGGCGGCGGCGGCCGAGCCGGTCGTGATGATGTCTTCCATGTCGGCCTCCGTCGCCTCGGTGTCGCCGAGATGCAACGAGGAGGCTTGTGAGAAGAGCAGCACGCAACGGCGGAGAGGTGGCGTCGAGGAGGTTGCGTACGCCGACGGCGAGTGTTGGGGAACGCGGTAATTTCAAAAAAATTCCTACGATCATGCAAGATCTATCTAGGTGATGCATAACAACGAGAGGGGAGAGTGTGTCCACATACCCTCGTAGACCGAAAGCGGAAGCGTTATGGCAACGCGGTTGATGTAGTCGTACGTCTTCACGATCCGACCGATCCAAGTACCAAATGTACGGCACCTCCGCGTTCAGCACACGTTCAGCTTGATGACGTCCCTCGTACTCTTGATCCAGTTGAGGCCGAGGGAAAGTTTCGTCAGCATGACGGCGTGGTGACGGTGATGATGAAGTTATCGGCGCAGGGCTTCGCCTAAGCACTACAACGATATGCCCGAGGTGTGTAACTGTGGAGGGGGGCACCGCACACGGCTAAAAGATCAACTTTATCAATTTGTGTATCTATGGGGTGCCCCCTGGCCACGTATATAAAGGATGGAGGGAGGAGGTCGGCCCTCATAGGGCACGCCCAAAGTGTGGAGTCCTACTAGGGCTCCCTAGTCCTAGTAGGATTCCACCTCCCACATGAAATAGGAAATGGGGAAGGGAAAAGGAGAAGGAAGGAAGGGGGCGCCCCCCTTCCCTAGTCCAATTCGGACCAGTCCATGGGGAAGGGGCGCAGCCAACCTTGAGGCCTTTCTCTCCTTTCCCGTATGGCCCATTAAGGCCCAATACGAATTCCCGTAACTCTGTGGTACTCCGAAAAATACACGAATCACTCGGATCCTTTTCGATGTCCGAATATAGTCGTCCAATATATCGATCTTTATGTCTCGACCATTTCAAGACTCCTCGTAATGTCCGCGATCTCATCCGGGACTCCGAACAATCTTCGGTACATCAAAACACATAAACTCATAATACCAATCGTCATCGAACGTTAAGCATGCGGACCCTACGGGTTCAAGAACTATGTAGACATGACCGAGACACGTCTCTGGTCAATAACCAATAGCGAAACCTGGATGCTCATATTGGCTCCCACATATTCTACGAAGATCTTTATCGGTCAAACCGCATAACAACATATGTTGTTCCCTTTGTCATCGGTATGTTACTTGCACAAGATTCGATCGTCGGTATCATCATACATAGTTCAATCTCGTTACCGGAAAGTCTTTACTCATTCTGTAATACGTCATCCCGCAACTATTTCATTAGGTAAAATGCTTGCAAGGCTTATAGTGATGAGTATTACCGAGAGGGCCCGGAGATACCTCTCCGAAACACGGAGTGACAAATCCTAATCTCGATATATGTCAACCCAACAAACACCTTCGGAGACACCTATAGAGCACCTTTATAATCACCCTTTTACATTGTGACGTTTGGTAGCACACAAAGTGTTCCTCCGGTATTCCAGAGTTGCATAATCTCATAGTCTGAGGAACTCGTATAAGTCATGAAGAAAGCAGTAGCAATAAAACTGACACGATCATAATGCTAAGCTAACGGATGGGCCATGTCCATCACATCATTCTCCAAATGATGCGATCTCGTTCATCAAATGATAACACATGTCTATGGTTAGGAAACATAACCATCTTTGATTAACAAGCTAGTGAAGTAGAGGCATACTAGGGACTATATGTTTTGTCTATGTATTCACACATGTACTAAGTTTCCGGTCAATATAATTCTAGCATTAATAATAAACATTTATCATAAATTAAGGAAATAAATAATAACTTTATTATTGCCTCGAGGGCATATTTCTTTCAGTCTCCCACTTGCACTAGAGTCGATAATCTAGTTCACATCACCATGTGATTTAACACAAATATTCACATCTGTATGTGATTAACACCCATAGCTCACATCGTCATGCGACCAACACCCAAAGGGTTTACTAGAGTCAACAATCTAGTTCATATCTCTATGTGATTAACACCAAAAGAGTACTAAGGTGTGATCATATTTTGTTCGTGAGAGAAGTTTAGTCAATGGGTCTGTTACATTCAGAGCCGTATGTATTTTGCAAATATTCTATGTCTATAATGCTCTGCACGGAGCTACTCTAGCTAATTGCCCCCACTTTTAATATGTATCCAAATTAAGACTTAGAGTCATCTGGATCGGTGTAAAAGCTTGCATCAACGTAACTCTTTATGACGAGCTCTTTTATCACCTCCATAAGAGAGAAATATTTCCTTAGTCCTCACTAAGGATAATTTTAACCGCTGTCCAGTGATCTACTCTTAGATCACTATTGTACCCCCTTGCCAACACTCATGGCAAGGTACACAATAGGTCTAGTACACAGCACAACATACTTTATAGAACCTATGACTGTGGCATAGGGAATGACTTTCATTCTCTTTTTTCTATTTTCTGCTGTGGTCGGGCTTTGAGTCTTACTCAACTTTACACCTTGTAATACAGGCAAGAACCCTTTCTTTGACTGATCCATTTTTGAACTTTTCAAAACTTTATCAAGGTATATGTTTTGTGAAAGTCCAATTAAGCATCTTGATCTATCTCTGTAGATCTTGATGCCCAATATGTAAGCAGCTTCATCGAGGTCTTTCATTGAAAAACTCTTATTCAAGTATCCCTTTATGCTATCCAGAAATTCTATATTATTTCCAGTCAACAATATGTCATCCACATATAATATTAGAAATGCTACAGAGCTCCCACTCACTTTCTTGTAAATACAGGCTTCACCACAAGTCTGTACAAAACTATATGCTTTGATCAACTCATCAAAGCGTATATTCCAAATCCGAGATGCTTGCACCAGTCCATAGATGGATCGCTGGAGCTTGCACACCTTTTTAGTACCTTTAGGATTAACAAAATCTTTTGATTGCATCATATAAAACTCTTCTTTAAAAAATATCCATTTAAGGAGTGCAGTTTTGACATCCATTTGCCAGATTTCATCAAATGTGGCAATTGCTAACATGATTCGGACAGACTTTAAGCATCGCTGTCAGTGTCAAAACAGGCGGATCTCAGGTAGGGGGTCCCGAACTGTGCGTCTAAGGCTAATGGTAAAAGGAGGCGGGGGACACAATGTTTACCCAGGTTCGGGCCCTCTCGATGGAGGTAATACCCTACTTCCTGCTTGATTGATCTTGATGATATGAGTATTACAAGAGTTGATCTACCACGAGATCGTAGAGGCTAAAACCCTAGAAGCTAGCCTATGATTATGGTTGTTGTTCTCGTCCTACGGACTAAACCCTCCCGTTTATATAGACATCGGAGGGGGCTAGGGTTACACAGAGTCGGTTACAGAGAAGGAGATCTACATATCCGAATTGCCAAGCTTGCCTTCCATGCAAAGGAGAGTCCCATCCGGACACAGGACGAAGTCTTCAATCTTGTATATTCATAGTCCAAAAGTCCGACCAAAGTATATAGTCCGGCTGTCCGAGGACCCCTTAATCCCGGACTCCCTCAATAGCCCCTGAACCAGGCTTCAATGACGATGAGTCCGGCGCGCGGATTGTCTTCGGCATTGCAAGGCGGGTTCCTACTCCGAATACTCCATAGAAGATTTTGAACACGAGAGTCGTGTCCGGCTCTGCAAAACAAATTCCACATACCACCGTAGAGAGAATAGTATTCCACAAATCTAATCTGCTGACAACTTTTTGTAGCGTGACATCACACCGCGGACCAGTCATTATTCGAACCGTTCTTCACAACCAGCTACTGCACATATTGCGAGGCGGTTTAATTGGCACGTCTTGTCGAAGCAGAGATCGTGTTCCCTTATCACGGGATTCTCATCAATATGGGTGTGGGTAACCCAGCCGCGCCATCAATTGTGGCGCTTGGGGAATACGCGATTTTAACGGGTAACTGGGGAGGCGCACAGTTTCTACCGCCTTTATGAAGAGATAGGGATTCCCCTTTTTCACCCACGCCTTCTTCCTCCTTCGCTCATCCATTCTCGCACTCTCGAGCTCCCGCGCCCAAGTTCTCACCTTCTCCGTAAAGCCATTCCAGACATGTCCGGAGCGGAAGGCAAGTGGATGGCCTCCTCCGTTACGGAGGAGGACATCATGAAGCTCCAAGAGGCCGGATACTTAGCCGCAGACATTGCGCACCGGCTCCCGGATGAAAGGCATATCATCCCTACCCCGGAACCCCACGAGAGGGTTGTGTTTCTCGCCCACTTCATCCGTGCACTGGGATTTCCCCTCCACCCATTTGTCCGTGGGATCGTGTTCTATTATGGGCTGGATTTCCATGATCTAGCCCCCAACTTCATCCTCAACATCTCGACGTTTATCGTCGTGTGCGAGGCTTTCCTCCGCATCAAGCCCCACTTCGGCCTGTGGCTGAAGATCTTCAACGTGAAGCCGAAGATAGTGGTCGGCCAGCAAGTAGAGTGCGGAGGTGCCATGGTGGGCAAGATGCCCAACGTCACCTGGCTCGAAGGCTCCTATGTGGAGACCGTGAAGGGGTGGCAATTGGGGTGGTTCTACATCACCGAGCCACGCGACTCCAACTAAGCGGCGGCCCCCGAATTTCGATCTGGCATCCCCATGCGGCTTACCTCCTGGAAAAGGAATGGTTTAGCCTGGGGTGAGCCAGCGGAGCTGACCGGACTCCAGAACTGCGTCGAGAATATGATAAGCAAGAAAATCTAGCTTGTCAACGTGGTCCGGGTCATGCTCTTCCGCCGAATCCTCCCGTGCCAAAGATGGGCATTTAATATGTGGGAGTTCGACTGGACCGAACACCAGACGCTGCGAGCGCTCTTCGACACGACACACAAGGACGTATGGAAGGTGCTGTTGAAGGCCGCCGAGGTACCTCCTCCCACTACCGAAGACCGCGGGCTCAGCGCAAAGCGCCCTGCCAATCCGGTAAGTTCTCTATGTTTTACAAGATGCTCCTTCCCCTAATATATTCATGAAAGGAATTTAAGCCTTCCCACCAATCTTAACATGACTGGGTGGCGACAGCGAAGCGGATCGACTGCCCAGCTCCACTACCCGAAGACACAGTGACGGCTCTCCTAACGGAGATGCTGTTTCCGGCGCCCTATGAGGTGCCGGAGAAGAAGGCCAAGAAGAAGGCCACGGGGACCAGGAAAGGTCTCTGGCGCAAGGTGGTGTCGGACTCGTCGTCCGAAGACAGCGAGGCGCACTCCTCCAACGAAAATGAGGAGGAGGAAGAGGAAAACCCTCCCCCCAGACCAAGGGGGAGAAGAAAAGGAAGGCCGCCCCATCCGGGGAGGCCAAAGTGTCCAAGAAGGGAAGGACCCTCCGTCCAGACCACTCCACAACAGCCACCTACAGCGACGAGGAGTGGCTTCCCAGGGACAAGCCCCTGGCGAAGTCATAAGTATTCGGATACCATAATACTTCTGGCATGTTTTGCTTTACTGCTTCTCATCATGTTAAACATGATCGTGCAATCCATCCAAATCCCACATCGACTTATCCTCCTTGGATGGGTCTTTGGGTGCATCGGCGATGAACATCGACTTGCTCCCGACGGCCACCACCCCCCGGCCCGTGGATGACACCGAGGTGCTGTCTCAGAGGACACCGAGCCAGGGGGAGACAGTTCTGGAGGTGCCCCAAGACGAAATCCCCAATGTCGGGCACATGGGGGGGAAGACCCCCATGGATTCTAGTGAGGGGGGCCGTAGCAAGTTTGGCCCCTAGCCGGATACTGCGCTGGAACCTCTAGTGGTTCCGGATTCAGGCAGGCAGCCCCTCGCTAAGGGGGGCGAGCCGCCTGTGCCGATGACCTCTGTCCATCCAGGGGCATCGGGCAACTTGGTGGAAGTTCTTCAGGGCGCTTCCCTTGATGAAGAACACCGTACTCTTATGAGTACGGTGATTGCGAAGGTTCAGTCCGCCAAAAGCGGATTGACCGAAGCCTGCGCCAGCCTCCTGACAGGCTTTGAGATAAGTAATTAAATTATGAGAAAATGTCATAGTATAGATAGTAGCCCCTGATGCTCTGTTTGGTGTTCGGAAAGAAAGGCCGAACAGAGGATCAAATATTATCCCCAGGAGTCTAATCATATTATGTCTATGTGAATAAGCAGGCATCGCTGCTGGCCGCCGCCGCCCTCACTGTGGAGGTCTCCGGACTGAAGCAGAACCTGGGGCGGGCCGAAGAAGAGCTCGACCTCGTGAAGAGGCAGCTCGAGGAGAACAAAGGTAAGCGATACCCCATCCGTGTGTTATATAAAGGAAAAAATCGTTGATGCTAATAGAAGCATTATGAATTTTAATAGGGGCCACGACCGAAGTGGTGGCCCTTAAGAAGGCGTTGTCCGAGGCCGAAGACAAGGCGGCCAAGGAGCGCATTGAGCACGAGAAACAGGAGGCTCGGATTAATGAGGTTCAGCAAGAGCTCCAGCACTTCGTCAAAAAATTCGAGTCCTTGGAGCATGACTCCGAGACGCAAGAGTCCGAGCTTGCGAAGGCCCTCTAGAGCGTGCAAGACGCAAAGGCCGAAGCCCAGAAGGCCCTTCAGGAGATTCAGGCGACCAAGAAGATAGTGGCGGGTAAGGCATTCATTATGCAGATCTGCCGCATAGCGTCTCTGATGCCGCAGAGTTCTACCGAGATGAGGAAGGGAGCTTGACGGCGAAGTTGTTCTGGACCCAGTATATTGGGGCCGAACATCCGATGCCTTTGAGCGACCAGCTGAAGCAACTAGTCGAACTTCACAAGGCGGCATAATTGGCCATGAAGGATCTCATAGTCCGGATGTGGCCTGGCAAGCTCCTGCCGAGCAGCTACTTTGGCCTGGTAAAGCAGCTTGTGAATGCATGTCCACGGCTTGAAGCCATTAAGCGGTCAGTCTGCATTGAAGGTGCACGTAGAGCCTTCGCCCTTGCGAAAGTGCACTAGGCGAAGATGGATGCTGAGAAGCTAGTGACAGAGGGGCAGCCGGAGGGCAAGGAGCATCGCCACCCCAAAAAGTATTATGACGGTGTCCTGAAGGGTGCCCGCCTTGTGGCGGATGAATGTGCTAAGGATGTAATGTTTGAATAAATGTACTCATGTAATCCTGTAATATGAAAACGAGTTCATGTGTGCTATATGGCGCTTGTTAATTTAAAATATTACCTTCTACGCGGCCGTTTATAAAATCTTGAGAGTTGGCTAGTCGTCGGCTTCTGCCCCATGTAACTAGTACTGGGGTGTTAGGGATAAATATAAACACTCTTTATCCAAATTTTTGGTCCTTTTAAGAAGGTGTTTAGCGCAGCGAACAAGGCAATCGGGCTATACAACTTTATCACTCTCACTTGGCCATAGAAGTCCACAATTTTATATGTTCGCGAAGCCCCTAGTATTCGGAAGGCCGAACTTGGGGCGCTATATACGCCTAAATCGGACAAGGCCGATTCCTCGCCTGAAGCGGAAAAAACCTTTAAGGATTTGAGACCTCTCGAACAGCAACCAGCTCTCGCCTCATCATGACAGTCCGTTTTTGGCTTTCTCTACTGAGGTGCTCGTCCGTAAGAACCGGGACACAATCGCAGTAGTTCTCCCTGTGCTACCTTAGCCGATATAGCGGAACGTAAGGTACCAAAACATAGGAGCCGGGCAAACCCAACTATTGACCCAAGACATGATTCGGAGCTGATGCATATAATGCTATAAGCTCGGGGTGCCACACTGTCAAAAGTGTACAGACTTTTCTTGCCATGTTATGGGGTACACTGAAGCCCCTGGCAAACTGGACGTACCAAAATGCACGGGTGTAATAAATAAGCAGTAAAGGAATGGGGTAAATAAATGTAATAGTAAGCTGACATTGTACACTATTTTCCCTTGTTATTCAAATAATACGTCAAAGCGTACGTATACAAGCAGTGCGATAAGCAAAATAGGACCGTTTGACACATCCTGACCAGGAGTGAGCTGTGTGCGGGTATGTAAAACAGGTATAACAATCGTTATCAGAGACCACCTGAGGATTCCCTTGTACGCCAAAGCTTCTTGTCTTCTTGGTGTGTCCATCCCGCTATATGTCCGATAGTCAGTCTATTGGAAGAGCCTCCCGAAGATAGGGGCCTGAAAGAAAAAAGGTGTAAAGATGCGTGAATCCTGGGGGGTCGAACTGCATTGTGGGCCGTGTCATAGCCGTGCCTCCGCCTATGCCCATGGTATTTTAAGTGCGTAATTGTGTACGTGCGTCACGAATTTTGCCGCTTGACTGGGACTAGGACGGAGGCCAAATTGCTAGTCAAGCTCTGGACGTGCCGTATGATCCTGTTGCGGGGTACTCCGGACTCACTTGACGGTGTTCGGGTTCTTTATCGCCGAATTGGCTGTTTGCCTAAGAATTCTGCCACGAGGGCTGCAGTGTGCTCCTCCGTACAGAGCGAGCGCTCTGTGTTTCCATTAACTCTGTTATAACCCCGCGAGGTCTTGGCATTTTGAGCTTGAGGTATGCATAATGCGGTACCGCATTGAATCTGGCAAATGCGGTTCATCCAAGCAGTGCATGATAGCCACTGCGGAAGGTGACGATGTCAAAGATTAACTCCTCGCTTCGAAAATTGTCCGGAGATCCGAAGACCACTTCCAGTGTGATTGAGCCCGTGCAATAGGCCTCCACACTTGGTATGACACCTTTGAAGGTGGTTTTTGTGGGCTTGATCCTTGAGGGGTCGATGCCCATTTTGTGCACTGTATCCTGACAGAGCAGGTTCAGGCTGCTGCCACCGTCCATAAGGACTCGCATGAGATGGAATCCGTCGATGATGGGGTCGAGGACCAATGCGGCCGAACTACCATGACGGATACTGGTAGGATGGTCCCTGCGATCGAAAGTGATCGGACAAGAGGACCATGGGTTGAACTTTGGGGCGACTGGCTCCATCGCATAGACGTATTAGTGCACGCTCCTGTTCCCGCTTGGGAATATTGGTTGCGTATATCATATTCACCGTTTTCACCTGGGGAGGGAATTTCTTCTGTCCTCCTGTGTTCGGCGGCCGGGGCTCCTCGTCACCATCGCTATGCAGCCCCTTTTCCTTGTTTTCGGCATTCAACTTGCCGGCCTATTTAAACACCCAGCATTCTCTGTTGGTGTGGTTGGCTGGTTTGTCGGGGGTGCCGTGAATTTGACATGAGCGATCGAGTATGCGGTCCAGACTGGACGAGCCCGAATTGTTTCTTTTGAATGGCTTTTTCCGTTGTCCGGATTTCGAGCCTATGAATCCGGCATTGACTGCCGTGTCTTCGGTGTTGTCGCCATTGTTGCGACACTTGTGTGTATTGCGTCGTGGCTTGCCGTTGCTATCTCTGGCGTCTAAATCGCCGGAGTTTTTTGGTGTGATGTTGCTACAAGCCAGCCAGCTGTCCTTGCCCGCGGAAAAGCGGGTCATGAGTGTCGTGAGGGCTGCCATGGACTTTGGTTTCTCTTGGCCGAGGTGTCGGGCAAGCCATTCGTCACGGATGTTATGCTTAAAGGCTGCTGAGGCTTCGGCATCCGGACAGTCGACAATTTGGTTATTTTTAGTTAGGAACCTAGTCCAGAATTTCCTGGCCGACTCTTCGGGCTATTGGGCTATGTGACTTAAGTCATCGGCATCCGTTGGTCGCACATAAGTGCCCTGGAAGTTGTCAAGGAATGCGTCTTCTAGGTCCTCCCAACTGCCAATGGAGCTTGCACTACAAAAAAAATACACTTCCGTGATGATACGTGTTTGTCATAGTACGTCGCATATTTTGTCATGCATGTACATCCATGAGAAATTTATGACAGAATCAAGATAGTCATACATGTGCTGTCGTAGAAGTGTTCCATGACATTACCAAAATTATCATCACGGAAGTGTCCACTTCCATGACGATAAATCACGCGTCACAGAAGTGCTTTCGTCAAGGGTGACCGACACGTGGCATCCACCATAACGGAACGCCGTTAAGCTATCGGGTCGGGTTTTGGATCCGATAACCTGTTAACAGCCCCGACCAATGGGGATTTTCCATGTGTAAAATCATCATTGGCTGGAGGAGACACGTGTCAGGTCCGCGTTGGCACAGGTGTCACTCATCCAATGGGCGAGACGCACCTATGATATGTTGACATATGGACAGGCCCATCAAGTTTAAATGGGCCAGCCCAACTAAAGGCCCACAGATTTGCAGACCATAATGGGCCGGCCCAGCTAAAGGCCCACGAGATTTTGCGGACCATATGGGTTGGCCCAGCTAAAGGCCCACAAGATTTTGCGGGCCATAATGGGCCGGCCCAGGTAAAGGCCCACAAGTTTTGTGTGTGCCATAATGGGTCGGCCCAGGTAAAGGCCCACAAGATTCTTGCGGATCATAATGGGTCGGCCCAGCTAAAGGCCCACGAGATTTCGCCGACATTAATGGGCCGGCCCAGCTGTAGGCCCACAAGATTTTGAGGACCCTAGTAGGCCGGCCCACTAATTGTCTACCATGTTTTGGGCCAAATGCTGGCCCATATTTGATCTAGTCCATTAATGACCTGCCACGTTCCGGGCCTAATAATGGCCCATATGAGACCCGGCCCGTTAAAAGCCTACCACGTTCTGGGCCAAATTACGGCCCAGATCAGGTCCGGCCCTTTAAGAGGCTTTGGGCCCAATTATGGCCCATATCAGATTCGGCCCGTCAACTGGACGCTATGCTTTTGGGCCCACTTGCTAAAGGCCCATTTAGTTATTCGGCTAGATATTAGTTCGGCCTGTTAAGGGCCCGTTTAACATTTCGGCCCTATATTAATTTCGGCCTGTTAAAAGCCCGTCATATAGTTGGGCCTAACTACGGCCCGATTTGCATCCGGCCTGCTCGCAGCCGATATCTCATTGGGCCAAACAAGGACCGAGACAATTTTGGCCTGTTAAAAGCCCATGATTTGATTCGTACAATCATGGGCCGGGGTCCATTTCGGGCTGCTGCCGGCCCGTGAGCTGTTCAGCTCGTTTCAGGCCCAACCTACATCGTGATTGCATGACGGCCCAATTATGTATCATAATTTTACGGTTTGGCCGGTTTACGAAGACATGATATATATATAGTAAAATAACTGCAGCATCGTGAATAAGAAAAAACCTAGACTATACAATAAAGAAATTACGGCATATTACATCCACTAGGCATCAAAGTTCGCCACTATAATAATAAAGCACAAGCAGACAGCATATTACATACACTGGGCATCAAAGATCGCCACCAGTGCAAATAAACACGCTGAGAAAATAATATAAAAAACCGACAGCACTTCCATAGAGTTCAAGAAAGGTTAGCCTTGCTGGGGAGCTGCAGCGCAAGCAGCTGAGCAAGATGATGAGACTGCGCTTGTTCAACACTTATATCTTCCTCACTCTGAAAGATAAACCAGCAGACAGATGACAAGTTTTTCACATAAAAGTATCAGTGCTGACAATTCATCACATTTCTTACTGACGAATAAAGTGACACAGTTTAAAATTGCATTAACACAATATGGTATTGTTCAGGTCAAGACATGGCAGGAAATGACATTGTGAAGGAGTTGGCAGCTTCACGACACCACTGGATTACAGATCAAGAACTCATAAGTATCAATGGTTAGTGTGCTGTCAATTTATCCCATTTCAGATTGGCAAATAAAGAGACGGTTTAAATAATAGTAGAATGATATGACATTGTTCATAGTTAAGACATTGCAGAATATGATATTGTGCTGTAGTGGGTAGGTTCACCACACCACTGGATTACGGATGAAGAACAGAAGCATACATGCAATGCAAAAGAAGATCACTTGCTCTGTATAGTTTAATTTACATGGTATGAAGAAGGAACTTGGTTGTACAACTAAAAACTTAAATTGAGAAGGACAAACTTTTGTTTATGAACTACATAATAAACTTTAAACATGCAATTTGATGCAAACACCAAAAATAAACAGCTGCTGCAGTCATGCCTAACCAAATATATACAACAAAGTTTGAAGGCTTGAGAAGGACAAACTTACATTATTGGTGAAGACAGGCTCTATAAAGGCCTTGTCCATGCTGATGGGGGGGCAATTCAAGAAGTTTACCACAGAATCTTCTTCATAAGCATTGCCTTTATTCTACATTTTGTTAAGAGTAAATATAGATGTGATAATATACAAAAAAATGGAGAATATTTAAGATAAGATGAATAGTGATGCTACATAACCAAGTAGCTATAAATGTAAGTGCAGCGATACAGGCAAAAGGTACAACCAAGAGCAATGCACAACTAAACTTCTTCAGTACCAACCTTATGGTAAGAGTAAATATAGATCTGATGTGTAGAAAATGGAGGGCAAAGGAAAATAAGCTGCAGAGTGATGGTACATGAACAACTACCTGTCATTATAAGTACACTAATAAAGGACAGCATGTACTTCCAAGAACAATGCAGAGCTAAAAAAATCATTGGCATTGGATATATTCTACACTAATGTAACCATTCATACAGATCAGATAATTTGGAGCAAACAATTGATAAGCAAGCTATCATGCATACTGCTATCACATAATGAACCAGGTATGTATGCAAGTACAGTGATACAGGACAACGGGTACTAACAAGAGCAAAGCAGCGGGCAGCATATTTGCGATATCTTGTCGTTCTTTTCAAACCAGAATTCTTCTTCGAGCAGATTTCCTGCAAAAAAGATCCGTAAGGCACATGCGGAAAAGTAGAAGTTCAAATTGTCATGTGATTTCATAGACAATACCTCATCCTGGGAGAGACCAGTGCATAACAAGGTTTTTCCATTCAATGTCTTCTAAATTTAGCACAGGAGACTTCACCAGAAATTCGATTATAGACTTGCCATCAAAGTGTGATTTCCTCACGTAACACCGATACTATTGCAATGCTTACTTGAAAAGCACAAGCAAGCTTTGCTCGTCATGACTATCCAGATTGACCCTCGCCTAGTTACAACAATGTAATGTAAATCATTGATGTGTTCAATCAGCAGAAAATAGGAAAATAATAACCATGAATAATAGCACTTACACGTAAGTTGGACAGGAAGATGTGAAAATGGTGTTTGTCTTCACTATAATCTTCCCATGATGGGAATATATGCACGTAGTCCCTAACAACATTGAAAGCATTGTCTTTTAAACTGGGAATAAATGGAATGGGGTTCCAATCTGCAGGAATTGGATGTCTCTGCAGTTGGGATAGGTCTTCGGCCGGTGGACTTGTTGTACTTTTTGCTGGAGCGGGATTTTTCTGTGGTACGGCTGGTGCTATGGCAAATGAAATCGGTATACCTTTTGCTGGAGTGCAGGTCCTATGTGGTGGGGCTAGTGGTGTGGCCAGTGAAGTATGGGTACAGTCTGCTGGATTCGGTCCTATGTTTTGTGTCAGTGGTTGTACAACCAATATAGTGGGGTGCTGTCTGATTTCTCCGGGACCACCACGTTTTTCAAGGACTTTGCTGGTGCTCCTTCAGGTTCGGCAATCACCCTCTTCCTTTTTGATGTCTGATGCACAAGAACATCATTTGAGTGAAAAAATATGGTATGATGACAGATGGAACATGTATTGATAATGGATGGGCATGGCATCTCGACATATATGATGAGTAAACTAAGCAGATGGCGGTGCAACAAAGTAGAAGAAATGCAAGACAACATATGCAAGATACCCGTAATTAATAAAACCTTGCCAAATTAGAACATGCACCTTGATGGGTGAACATGACATGCCATCTGCCTTTGACTCCTCGAGGTTAGAATAGTCATTAGGATCATATTCTGAACAAGAATCAACAGGTGGGGAGCGTATGAGTTTCATTGCGTCCAGAATGGCACTCAATGCCTTGGTGCCAATTTTGCAAGTCATTGCAGTGTTTAGCTTCAAGAGTGGACTGCTGCTAGTGCGACACAAAGCAGCTACATAGATCATAGTGTAGATATAACGGGGGAAACCGTAAGCATCAGAGTAAAATCAGCAAAGTGGAACTTGCTGGAATATATGTGCTAGTACTGCCGATACGGCTAGAAAG
The DNA here is from genome assembly GCF_018294505.1 of Triticum aestivum. NCBI lineage: Eukaryota > Viridiplantae > Streptophyta > Magnoliopsida > Poales > Poaceae > Triticum > Triticum aestivum. Next base: position 522,791,556 of record NC_057804.1, on the reverse strand, counting down.
GCTTCGGATACTAGTTCTCTTCAACTGAAGGTGCGGTACTGTTAATATCAGTGTAACTCTCAAAGGCGACACAGCTCCCCGTATTTCCTTGCTATTCTTATAGGATTCAAGTGGGCAGGTCACTACAAATCCTATTCCTATGTTTACAAAATCCTATGAATCAAAGAGGCTCAAAGTGTCCATCACAACCGACCGTATAGACCTCTACACTGCAAATGTCCCTGCTCATCTTCAGTACAAGGAACATACTGTACTACTATCATACTCCCTCCGTTCCAAAATATAAGTCTTGGTAGAGATTTCCACTATGGATCACATACAAATGTATCCAGATACATTTTAGAGTGTAGATTCACTCATTTTGCCCCATATGTAGTCCATGGTGGAATCTATACAAAGACTTGTATTTAGGAATGGAGAGACTACATATTAAAGAAGAACGGAAAAGGAACATGGTAAAGACGAGCAAGCAGATTTTGGATAATAAAATCTTGGTTGCGCAGTGCCCACACATGATGAACCAGAGCGCATTAAGAATGCAACTCCCAGCTGTCTCTCGACCATTTCAGGCGGTTGGATGAAGATCCTACGTCTCCTAACCCTTCTTATTCCTCGTCTCTGATTCTTCCCATACAGAACACCGCACGGGCCGCCGGCCGGACCATCGGCCCCCATCGCATGTGTTCCTCTGCCACCCCCACCCCCACCCCTGCCCTAACCCCCACCCGCGTCGAGTTTTCTTCGTTTGGCGAGGCCCCACAACCACCCAAGCCCCTTCGTTCACACCGGCGAACTCCGGCGAGCTCTAAAAAATCGACTAACCCAATTTTGAAATTTAGTCTACTGTGATTTAACTAGTGTGGAATATAAAAGGGGAAAACCATAAGCATTGGGAGTATAGTGTTGAGTGTGCCGTGGCGGATCTAAAGGTGCAAACCGGACAACGGCAACTTCGCAACCAAGACAAGAAATCAGAGTCAAGCAGTGGCGATCTATTTTCTTGCTGCGATAAATAAGTTGAGCAGATACGAAAGAGTACCGCCTCTGGTGCGGCGCCGTGTACGCATCTGCTGAGAATTTGACGGTGCTGCAGTAGCGATGGCTGTCGGCAGCGTGGAAGCAGATCTATGAGGGTAGACGGTGGCGGCGTGGTGCAGTGGAAGAGACGGTCATAGGAGCGGCGCCAGCAAGGTGGACGACGACGGGGATGAAGCGAGAGGACGCGATGCAAGGATCCCGATCTGAAGCCGTGGATGAGAGAGGTCGATCTCTTGTAATGGACGGCGGCGTCAGGGTATCAACTCCGGCATGGTGGAGGAGGACGGCGGTGGATGGGGTGGCGAATGGTGGCAGATGGAGGAGGATGGGGTGGAGAGGGTGTTTTGGCACCCACGGAGTACGAATGGGGAAAAGGGAGGTAAAGAGGAAGGGGGGAACCATGTATTCAGGGCGCGCTTGTCTCAAATGCGAGGAAATTTACAAACTTAGCCCCCGTTTCAAATTTCTACTACATCACAACAATATTAGTCGGTTGGGGATAGGACGGTAATCTCGCATACACCGAATATTTGCCGACGAGAGTTTGTTTTTGGCGCCCACAGTGTATGAATATTGATTGGGGAGGGAGTCGATTTTGGCCGAGGACACACTGTGTTTTGGCGCCCACCGTGTATGAACCTGGGTGAGAGGCGGTTACATCATGTTTGGGTGGAATTACAAACCTACCCCTATCGAAACCTATAGAAATCCAGCAGATAGGCTTTGCGTGGCAGGGATAGGCAGTAGTAATTTCCATCTTGCAGATTTTGGTTTCGGGCGGTTACTGCGACTTTCCCCGCTTCATTCAAATTTTACAGAGTGCACGTTTACTGTGCCAACTCAATTCGAATCCCGTTTGTATTCTATTTTCTTCAGGCGGGATCCATTTTCAATTGGAATTACATTCTATATATATCAGTTTTTTATATATACTTTCAAAAGCACAACAAAGAATTCTGCTCCTTTATATGTATAATATGATTTACAAATACAACGATCTCAAAATCTTAAGGTTGAATTCGAAATTTTTTAACCAAATTATGTTCTACTAAAATGTATGGATCAGTAATATCTACATATTAAATAACATAGATGTGCGTGAATTCATATGAGTATGCATGTTTGATAGATCAGTTTTGGTTCGAGTATGGATTACATGTATCATCATCTCGAATTCAAATATTTGAGTCCCTTTTTTGTTCACTCCTTTCATGCCCATCTCTCTCGCATGCATGCTCCTTCAGGTAGCTATCACTCTCTTTTCTCCAGCTCACCCGCACGCTCACTTCATGTTTCTCCTATCCTCGCAAACATGGTCTCTCGACATCTCCCTTGAGAAGTGTCACACTCTCCCTATCATTATACGTTACACAGTTTTCATTATCTCTCACGTCTCTACTATTCTCTGGTATCACTCGGTACCTAAGCTTTCTTTTTCACCGCCACACACACAGTCTCCACTCGTCTTTCACTTTGTCTTTCTCTCTATGGGATTCTCTCACACACCCTATATGTCTCTACATATGACTCATACCACTAAAATTACTCTCTCTCTCTCTCTCTCCTGTAGACACAACATTTGTTGCGGTCTCCTTTTCGTCTCCATCCCAGACTGACATTATTCATTTGTTTACTGATCAGACAACCCCGACTACTGTCTCCCCCCCCTCTCTCTCTCTCTCTCACAGACACACACACACACAACTCCTGCTTCCACTCCCCTTCCCGACTATCATCTCTCTCTCACACACACACAAAACTCTCGCTTTCGCACCCCGACTCGTATTTCTCTCACAAACATTTATCGACTAGCTAGCCTCTAGATAGGTTTATACACCCACACACTCGTGCTTCCACTATCGCATACATGTCTCTCTCCCGCTCCTTGTATCTATGTAGATTTTTCTTCCCTTCTTGAGACACGCCCTCTCGATCGTGCACACACACACACACTATCGCCTCATTTTAAGCTCATACCTATCGCACACACACTCCTTTTGTCTTTTTCACACATGCACTCCATCCCCCTCCACTCTCCCTCTCTCTCACACACACATGGGCTTTTTGCAACAACTAGCAAGATGCCCATGCGTTGCACGGAACATCAAGATGCATTTGTATGAGTAGTTTATAATGTGGGGGAAAAGGATGAACGAGGGAAGGCCTTGTTTGCAAATGTGGAGAGGGGTGTGGGTATCTTTTTGCAAAATTGCCATAGTTTCCTTCCTATCCATCAGATATAGATCAGACGGCCTATATTGCAGGATGGCAGGCACACGATCATCACCGACAATGCTTTTTATAAGAGTAGGGATAAAAAAAATAAAGTTGGTGATGATGGTGGGCCTACCATCCTGCAATGTAGGTCGTCCGATTTATATCTGACGGATAGGAAGGAAAATATGGCAATTTACCCGCACTCTTCACCACATTTGCAGATAAGGCCTTCCCTCGTTCATCCTTTTCTCCCACAAGATCTTGATGTTCCGTGCAACGCACGGGCATCTTGCTAGTAAGAGTAGAAATTAGACATATACTACTTCTCGAATCTTGAAACCAACAACATTCCTCCCTTATCTCATCAAAACCGCCAAAGGAATATATTTTGAGTGAAACATAACATATTTTTAGTGATATACATATTTCAAAACTAGACTTTTTTTCTATCAAATGAGTGAATATGTATTAATCTATCGTGTGGCAACGCATTGGCATATTGCTAGTAGTTATTATAATTTTTTGGACACCAGACAAATGGTGGAGTACATATACGAAGAGAAGAGGCGCACGCACGCAGTCGGCCTCTCGCTGTCTCGCACACATGAGTGTTACGTAAAGGCGAGGTTAACAAATAAACCCTAAAACCCTAGGTGCACGATTGCTGCATTCACGGGTACCGTGTACATGGTGAAGCACCTTTGTAGGAATAGTCAGCTCGCGTGATAATTTGATCCGTAGGAGTTGATGGTCGGGACCATAGGTGAACGACTTGGAGCGCGGTGGCTCGCTAGTTGCCACAGATCGAGTAGCCACGTTTAAAATATCGTTTTTTAGCAGGGTTAAGAGTTCCGATTTTCAATGGCGCGTTATAAGTAGTAAGTAGTTTTTAGAACGATTGGTATGGAGCGAAAATGGAATTCATAGTACTACGTACCTCCTTGGCATATGGTTGTATGGGTTTATGTTGCGAGATGTTGAACCTGGTAGTTCTAGGGCAAATACTATGGTTTAGATTTAGATGCTGGTTTTCAGTAATGAAAATCGGAAGGGGAAACCCTTCTTTGATTAAGAAAAACTACCACCTCCATTCTGGTTTACTAGTCCCCATCGTACTTTGGGTCAAAGTTTGTCCACGATTTTTACTTGTAAAATGTGAATGGAAAATGAGATTTTGTTATACCTAGACAAAAAAGGACTAGAGGGAGTGATTGCTCTGACACGGATGCGACCTCTCATAGCGCAGGCATTGAACCGGCACGCCGGCCAAGAGGGCCGCACTTGCTGCAGGCCCAGCTGAGCACGCCTCCTCGCCGCGTGGAACCAGCTTAAGACTGCCCTGCCTGCCTTCACTGAATCCGCGCGTGTGCCGGCAACACGTCCTTCCGCGAGCCAGCAGGCATTTTAGAACACAAAAAATGACCAAAATATAATTAATTTACGCATGGTCTTGACTTGTTGTGCTCGCACTAGTAGCAGGAACTAGTAGAGGTTTTTCTTTATTTATAACTCTCCTCACATTTTTTTGGCTTTGAAGTGAATCATGGTTGTGGACATTATGTATGAATGTGCAGATATCTGTGAACATGAGTTTGATGTGGAAGTTGAACTTGGAATGTCGGTCTTGCGCGTGAACTATACCATGTCCGATGCTTCGTCTGTTATTGTTTGGAAAGTAATTGCTATTATTACATGACCCGAAAAAAAATTGTGCCACATCAGTACATGCACGGACATCACAACAGGCATGCTGACTGGATAAACATTTGAACCTAGCTATTATGAAGGAAATTTTGTATTGACAACAGTTTTAGATAGCAGGCGTCGTGGAAATATCACGTCAGATGTCCTCGTGTAAGGACTTAGTCATGGAGCCATCGCTACGGGTTAGCTTAAAGGGGTTAAAGAGGACAAAGGACATGAGGGGTTTTATACTAGTTCGGCCCCTTCGATGAAGGTAAAGGCCTACGTCTAGTTGTGATAGGATTATTGGGGCTTCGATAACGAGGGAGCTAAACAAGCTATGCCTGGCTTTCGAGTTGTTGTTTCTTGTCCCTGAACCGCCGCCGGGTCATCCCCTTATATACACGAGTTGACGTTTGGCCGGTTTACAGAGTCCCGAGGCCGACTCATACAAGTGTTCGTCTCGGTCTCTCCTTTCCTTATCTTACAATACAAGTTATATGACTATGGTGGTTTACCATTATGGGCCCTAATCCGCCTTTGGGCTCCGGGCCTCTAAGCTTCATAGTAAAGCGCCATCTTCTGAGTCTTCGTGGGCTTCAATATAGTTGAGCGTGAACCGGCCCCTCCTGGCGGTTTACACTCAGTAGTTATATCCCCAACATTAGGCCCCAGATTGATTTGAACCTGTTCATGTCAATCTTCGATACTTAGAAAAATCCTGTGAACATCTTCCTTCATTTCTCGTAAACGGCCACGATGTCTTCTTTTATAAACTTTGTTAAACCACCGTGACGTCATCCTCTGGACACAGCAACGGAACATCATGACGTCATCTTTGTAAAAAAATGATTAAAAAGATTCCCTTCATTTAATGGCATCCCAGAAATTGAGGTGACAGCTGCGCCCCTTGCCGCTTTGGACTCCTCGATCCCCGCGCCTGTCGTTTATCTTCTGCCCTGTTATAAATAAGCCCGACGGGCCCTTCCATTTTCTCCCCTTTCTTCTTGTCTTCCTCCTCGCGACCCGAAGGACCCCAGCGCCGCCGCCACCGTCGACCTTCGTATCTGCATCGACCAAGGCCGCTGCATCACCCTGTTCGTACCAGAAACCCTGCCGCGCTCCTCCTCCGCTGAGTGGCCCTGGTAAGTTCACTTTCCTGTAACCCTAGATCTCCATTAGGGCTTCGAGTTCATCCATGTTCGTCGCCGTTCATTAGTTCTTCTGCGCTCTTCTCTTAGTCTTGTTACTGAGTTTATATTTGCGCCTGCTAGCTTTGATCTACGGCTAGATCCTTTTTGTTAGTTCACCATACCGTAGCATCTTGAACGGACTCTGTATGGATCGTCTCTGTTCCTCTTAGTGCCATTGTAGGGCTCAGAAAAGTTTTCTTTACTTATCCACGATAGATCCAAAATTATACTGCCATATTGTGAAACCTGTTTTTGTAAACACTTAGTAGATTTTCAGCTCTGGCTCTTCTTCCTAAGGGCGGTTTAACCTTTGATAGTCAATCCTCCATACACCATTAGTCCTCACTTAAACCGCCAACTTGACTTGAATAGCAAATTTCCGGTTTAACACTGAGTAGTATACTTAAACTGTCAATCGTAAACCGACTTTCATTTTTTCTTTCACAGTTTGCTTTTCCAAGATGACCAAACAATTTTGTGCTTGCAATTGGGTTCCGTCCCGGATCACGGAGACACAAATCAACGGATATGTCACCGTTGGTGCTTTAGCCTCAAAAAGGGTCCTTCATTGGCGAGTTCCGGGCTCTGAGTGCCCTCCTGAACCTCAAGATGGAGAGGTGATTGTATTTATGCAACACTTAGACCGGGGATTCAGCCCGCCCGGATCAAAATTCTTCCAGGATGTCCTTGCGAGCTTTCAACTTCATCCACAAGATATTGGACCGAATTCCATGTCCAATATATGCAACTTTCAAGTATTCTGTGAAGTTTACCTTCAAGAAGAACCATCTGTGGAGTTGTTCCGTGATTTTTTCCATTTAAACCACCGCACGGAGTTCTCTGATGGTCCCAACACGGTACTTGGTGGGGTATCAATCCAGAAGAGAAAAGAAGCTGATTTTCCTCATGCAAAACACCACAGCCATCCTAAAGATTGGAACCAAACTTGGTTTTATTGCCGGAATACTGCCCCTGATGGAGAAAATCCCTTGCCGGGTTACCGACCTCACCGGCTCAGCAACGGCCACCCGTTACCTCCACGCTTAACTGCCCAAGAATGGAAAACTTATGCACCTCAACTCACCAAGTTCCGGGCTCTCATGGCCAACGGTCTGACTGGTATTGATCTCGTCCGCTGCTGGGTTTCTTGGGGCATTCTGCCTTTAAGTCGCTGCTCCAGTTTGATGCATGAATACACCAGAAACATTAAAGATCCTCAACGATACCATGAAATAGCAATGACAGGCATTGAAGTTACTGAATCTGTGAAGAAGATGCTTGATGAACCGATCGCCGCCTGCAGCCAAATCGGGTTGGCACCTTTTTGCGCCACCAACAAACCACCAGCGGTAAAGTTTAACTTAATGCTGACTGATTCGCCTGCGCTTTAACAATGTGCTAATGCTCCTTTGTTTTAATTTTACAGGCCAACAACTCCTTCTGGAAACGGACTAAACCGGCTAGGGCTCCTCATGCAAAGAGCAAGATCACCAAGAAAGCGGGCAAGAAGAAAACCACCGAGTCTTCTGATCCGCCAGAAGATGTTGACAAATCAGATCCAGAGGTAGAACTTGATTCACTTGGTTCCTTTTTCATATACCTTATTGACAATGACTATTCCCAGGATGATGCGGCAGCCAGTCGTGCAGACCATGTTGAGGTAATCTCTCTTTCCTCCGATTCAGATCTTGCGCCGGTTCAAAGATTTCGCCGTGCAGTTCGGAAAGTAAAATACTCTCACCCTCTTGCTTATTTGGATCCAAAATTTTCTTTGAAGACACAGCAAGCTGAAGAGCGCCGCACAACCCGGCATAGTGGCCGGCAAATCACCTCTTCCGGTTTACCGGACACGCCAAACCGGAAACGTCGTCCAAAGGTTACTTGTTCTCCCGAAAATTTTATCCTTTGAAGGGTTTCTTCAGATACCCACTTAATCCGTCTGATCCAAATTACCAGGCGTCTTCTAATTTGTCTGGCGGTTCATCAACCACTCAGGTGCCTCCTCTTAAAACCATCCCTGGGTAAGTATATTGTTCTTCATGTTTTTCCTTCATAGTTCGGTTTACCGTGCTAATATTGTTGTGATGTCACAGTGCTAAAGCCCGCCTAAGCAAGAAGGCTAAAACCATTACCCCCATTGGTGAAGTTGACCCGGAGAGGGCTGCTGAGGATACCGGTAGAAATACCGATGTTATGGATGATTCCATCCCACAAGGCGAGAACACTGAAGCTAATCCACCGGAGGCTGACCCGGTGACTCATATTGATCCGTCGAGCCCTCATGCTACCCCTCCAAGCCCGGCTGCTGATCCGCCGAGCCCGGCTGCTAATCCGCCAAGTCCAAATAGGGGTACCAGCAATCCACCAAGTCCACCAAGAAATGATGATGATGATGTTGTAATAACTGGCACGACTCACACCAGTCCTGGTAATCCGGTTATCTTGACCAAACATACCGCCAAGGAGGAATTCGCTGCTATGGGCAAGGGGAAGGGGAAGACGGATTTATCCAACTTCGTCAACCTTAGCACTGAAGAACTTCATTCCGGCTTTTTAAACCGCCTGTACACCAGCCGTGACTTTGAAGCCGGTTTGGTGAACGTGATGAAGGAGCGTTATGAGGTATGGATACTTTAAAACTTGTTCTATTCTGTATATCTTTTCCATTGTAGCCCCAAAGGGCCGGTTTATCTCCTGAAGATAAACCAGGACTTTGATATAAAGAACACTTCAACGTAGTAGCCCCCAAGGGCCGGTTTGTCTTCTTGAAGACAAACCGGGACTGTCTGTCCTTGTTAATTGCCTTTCCTTTATGACTGATCGAATGTGCATTAGCCCCCAAGTGCCAAGCTTAATACCTGGATTGAGCCTTGGGACTTAAAAAATACTCACTTTAAAAAGCAATCCACATTAGCCCCCAAGTGCCAAGTGTATAATTTATTATGCGCTTGGGACTTTAAGAGATTTTTATATGTTGTATCATCTGACTTTGTAGGCGTACATGAATACCAAAGAGTCCCAAACTGCCGATCTTCAAGAAATCCTTCAGTTACAGCAAGAAGAGACCTCTAAAGCCAAAGAAGAGCTCTAGGGTGCCTTGTGAGCCATGGAGCAACTTAAAGAGGGCTTCAAAACTGAATGCACCAACTGGGAGACTGAAAGGGCTGCGTTATTGAAGCGGGCAGAAGATGCTGAAGCAGCCCTTAAACTAGTGGAAGAAGAACTGACGGGTCTGAAGCATCAAGCGAGTTCCATGACGGCAGCCGTGTTTGGTAAGTACCTTAGAACACCTGCTCTGTAGTACTATCAACTCTGCAGGTTTAACTTGAATTTCTTAAACCACCGCAGGCAATCGCATTACTCATCTTGGGACAAACATGCGGATGAAGCTAAAAGCGGCCTATGCGTTGATTGAGCAACTGTATACTGGTGCTCAGCGATTCATCTCTGCAGCTTCATACAACAGACCGGCACCAACATTGATCAAGGACACATTAACAAGATTATCCATGACACTGGCTCAGATAGAGGAGGTGAAGCGATCTGCTGCCAGGGCTGGCGCTTTACTAGCACTGACTCGGGCCAAAGCATGGATATCTGACTTGGATCCGGTTGACATCGCCAAGGGATTTCCAGATGAACAGGCAGACGGATCAGCATTTGACAATGAAACACTCAAAGCTCTGACAAAGGAGATGCGTCCGCTGTCAAGTCAACTTGCTGCAGAGGCTAACCTGACGGTTCATCGGTCTTTTTGTGATGAGAGGAATCAGCGGGTTGATACAACTGTGATAGAAGCGCAAAACCTTATCCCGCCAATCCGTAAGCACACTTACGCCCCTGATGTTGACCCGTCCAATATGATAAGTGAAGAAGCTATCTTTTAGGCTCTAACCCGGATTGACTGGACCACCCTTGACTTCCAGCATCTGGGTGGAGAGGAGGAGGTTGAACCGGCTCCTGAAGATCCTTCAACTTCACGTCGTCCTGACAATGAGTCTTAATCCTACATTTGTGTTTCTTTGACAAACTTTGTTGTGCTGATGCATTTTGGGCCTCAAAGCGCCTTGTAATAGGCTAGTTAAAACTCTTTGATTTGTTGTGCTGATGCATGACTTTTGTTGAACTGCCATGATAAATGCAATGTTTGATTATGCTTTGATAATGCGATCCTGAAGCCTGCATATAGAAAGTTTGTCCTGGCGGTTTACCGCTGGACGGGTCATAATGCCCAAGATAAAGCCTGATTGATAATCAAACCTTAAGAAATATGAAATAACTCATACCTGTGATGTGATATCACTTAGTTGGTTTACCAAGTTTGATTGTAATCAGGGTGAAGACACAAATCTTGAATTTGTATAACTCCATCATATACTGATGGCGTATAATAAGTCATGCCGGGTTACCATGAACACCAGATGATCAAAACTTGCGACAAGTAGTCAAAGCCGGGCCGGGTTAATAAACTCCGGTTTGATAATAAGGTCTGTCAACTTGTAGTTGAAAACCAAGCCGGGTTAACAAACACCGGGTTAATATGATGACTGAAAAAGCCATACCGGATCAAAAGATACTGGTTCAACATAGAATTTGTCAAAAGAAAATAAATAGTGACAAAGGCGAATAAAACCGTGTAGTCGAGGCTTTTCGAGGGCTGCCAGGCCCAAATTCGAGGCTTTTCGTGGGATGCCAGGCTGCTGAGTTAAACCATTTGATAAAGCCTTTTAAGATGGGCCTCCAACTAACCAATCTCCGTTTTGACTTTGACAAGTTCAGGGTCTCAATGAGAGTAACTGTCAAACGTTCGGCGGGTCATGCCAGGATTACCTGGATAGGAGTGGCTTACTTGATGAAGGTAGGTTAACCCGGGGTTTTAGGTAAATATACCAGGCTTCCAAGCCGTGGGTCAATACCCAGCTACAAGGATCCTTTCAAACTCTTTGTTACTTTACACAAAGAGCCCCCAAGTAACTTGATGAGTTGTGCTCATCGGGTGCCTAGTTTGAGCTGTGCATAGCATCCAGACTCTCTTTGGCCCCTTGGGTGTGAAGCTCCCAAGCTGTATTGTGGCATGATAGCCGGTTCAACAGGTAGTACTCCGCTTTGTCAGCTGAAGCCCCCATGTAACTCAAAGGATATTTGAGAAAAAACAGCAGAGGCCTTGCTTATGGCAAGGATGCTGGTTTATTTTATTGATCATAATATATACATTGTCGAAATATGTACATAAAGAAGCCTATGGCTCAAGTGTAGTAAGGCTGTAGGAGAGCTATGTTTCACGGCCGCAGGGTCTCCTCCTTAGAGCTGCGTGAGTTGTCTCGAACGTCAATGAGGTAGTATGATCCGTTGTGTAGATTCTTGCTGACCACAAAGGGTCCTTCCCAAGGTGGGGATAACTTGAGCATATCGGTATGATCCTGGATGAGCCGGAGCACCAAGTCGCCTTCTTGAAAGGTTCTTGTCTTAACCCAGCGGCTGCGATAACGCCGCAGGTCTTGCTGATAAACCGCCGAACGAGCCAAAGCCATATCCCGTTTTTCATCTAACAGGTTCAACGCCTCCTGGCGTGCTTGCTCATTGTCCGCATCAACATAATTGGCAACCCGGGGCGAATCATGACGAATATCACTTGGGAGGACCACCTCTGCCCCGTACACCATGAAGAAAGGTGTGTAACCCGTCGATCTGTTGGGGGTGGTGTTGATGCTCCATAACACAGAAGGTAATTCTTCCACCCAACAACCCGGCGTCCGCTTTAAAGGAACCATAAGCCGGGGTTTGATACCCTTCAAGATCTCTTGATTAGCTCTCTCCGCTTGCCATTGGTCTGGGGGTGCGCCACGGATGCTAAGTCAAGCCGGATGTGCTCTCTCTCACAGAAATCCTCCATCTCACCTTTAGAAAGATTCGTGCCATTATCCGTGATAATGCTGTGTCGAAAGCCAAAGCGGAAAATAATCTTTTTGAGAAATTGAACCGTTGTAGCCGCATCACACTTGCTGACAGGCTCCGCTTCACCCATTTGGTGAACTTGTCAACTGCCACCAGAAGGTGGGTCTTTTTATCCTTGGAACGCTTAAAGGGTCCTACCATATCAAGCCCCCAAGTGGAAAACGGCCAAGTGATGGGAATCATCCTCAATTCTTGAGCCGGAACATGAGCTCGGCGTGAAAACTTCTGACAAGCGTCACACCGCTTTACCAGATCCTCCGCATCAGCATGAGCTATCAACCAGTAGAACCCATGACGAAAAGCTTTAGCAACTAGGGACTTTGAACCGGCATGATGACCACAATCCCCTTCATGAATTTCCCTTAAGATCTCTTGGCCTTCTTCCGGAGAAACACAACGCTGAAATACGCCTGACATGCTGCAGTGGTGTAACTCGCCATTGTGAATAACCATGGACTTGGAGCGCCGGACTATCTGCCGGGCCAGGACTTCATCATCTGGTAACTCGCCCCGGTTCATATACACCAGATATGGAACCGTCCAATCCGGCACAACATGTAAAGGGGCCACCAATTGAGCCTCCGGATCAGGAACAGCCAAATCCTCCTCTGTAGGCAACTTAACAGACGGGTTATGCAAGATATCTAAAAAGGTATTGGGGGTATCGGTTTATGCTGAGATCCAAGCCGGCTTAAAGCGTCTGCTGCTTCGTTTTTGCACCGATTGATATGCTCAACTTGATACCCTTTGAAGTGACCTACCACAATATCCACCTCGCGTCTGTAAGCCGCCATGAGTGGATCCTTAGAATCCCATGTGCCAGAAACTTGTTGAGCCACCAGATCAGAGTCTCCAAAGCATCGTACCCGGCTTAAATTCATCTCCTTGGCCACACGGAGCCCGTGGAGCAGAGCCTCATACTCAGCTGCATTGTTAGTACAGGGGAACATTAAACGAAGGACATAACGAATTTTATCACCCCGAGGGGAAGTAAGGACAACTCCAGCCCCCGAGCCCTCCAATTGCCTGGATCCATCAAAGTGAATAGTCCAGTATGTATTATCCGGTTTGTCCTCTGGTGCTTGTAACTCGGTCCAGTCATTGATAAAGTCAACAAGTGCCTGAGACTTGATGATTGTTCGAGGCACATACTTCAAACCATGTGGACCAAGCTCAATCGCCCACTTTGCAACCCGGCCAGTTGCCTCCATGTTCTGAATTATATCACCCAAAGGAGCTGAACTGACAACTATAATGGGATGGCCTTGAAAGTATTGTTTGAGCTTCCGGCTTGCCCCAAAAACTCCATATACCAGCTTCTGCCAATGCGGATATCGCTGCTTTGACTCGATAAGCACCTCACTGATATAGTAAACCGGCCATTGAACCAGATATTCCTTACCAGCCTCCTTGCGCTCCACCACAATTGCCACACTGACAACACGGGCATTAGCAGCCACATACAATAACAAGGGCTCTTTGTCAACTGGAGCAGTAAGGACCGGCGGTTCAGCCAACTGCCGCTTCAAGTCTTCAAACGCCGCATTAGCCGCATCACTCCAGACAAAGGTGTCTGTTTTCTTCAACATCTGATATAGAGGGACCGCCTTCTCTCCCAAACGGCTGATAAACCGGCTTAGGGCTGCAATTCGACCTGCTAGACATTGAACATCATTGATGCATGCCGGTTTAGCCAAGGATGTAATCGCTTTGATCTTCTCCGGATTAGCCTTAATGCCTCTGTTGGAAACCAGAAAACCTAGAAGCTTGCCTGCCGGAACACCAAAAACACACTTGTCCGGATTGAGCATCATCTTGTAAACACGCAGATTGTCAAAGGTCTCCTTGAGATCACTTACCAATGTCTCCTTCTTCCTAGATTTTACCACAATGTCATCAACATAGGCATGGACATTGCGCCCAATCTGAGTGTGAAGACAATTTTGCACACAGCGCTGATAAGTTGCCTAGGCACTCTTGAGCCCAAAGGGCATAGAAACATAACAGAAGGCTCCAAAGGGAGTGATGAAGGCGGTCTTCTCCTGGTCCTTAACTGCCATTTTGATCTGATGATAACCTGAATAAGCATCCAAGAAACTCAAATGCTCACAACCCGCCGTCGCGTCAATGATATGATCAATACGCGGGAGAGCAAAAGGATCGGCCGGACAAGCCTTGTTCAAATCTGTGTAATCCACACACATGCGCCAAGTGCCGTTTTTCTTAAGAACAAGCACCGGATTAGCCAACCACTCAGGGTGAAACACTTCAATGATAAACCCAGCAGCCGACAGCCGGGCTACCTCTTCACCAATTGCCTTGCGTCTCTCCTCGTTAAAGCGACGAAGAAATTGCTTGACCGGTTTAAACTTGGGATCAATATTGAGAGTGTTCTCAGCGAGTTCCCTCGGTACACCTGGCATATCAGAAGGCTTCCATGCAAAAATGTCCCGGTTCTCACGGATGAACTCGATGAGCGCGCTTTCCTATTTCGGATCCAGATTTGTGCTGATGCTAAATTGTTTGGACGAATTGCCAGGAACAAAGTCAACAAGTTTAGTCTCATCAACCGGTTTGAATGTCAGGTTCGGGTCATGCTCAGTCGTGGGCTTCTTCAGAGGGGTCATATCTGTCGGATCAACATTATCTTTGTAGAACTTCAACTCCTCTGTAGCACAAACCGACTCAGCATAGGCCGCATCTCCTTCCTCGCAATCAAAAGCGATCTTACGACTTCCGTGAACCGTGATGGTCCCTTTGTGACCCCACATCTTAAGCTGAAAGTAAATATAACAAGGCCTTGCCATGAACTTTGCATAAGCCGGTCGCCCAAACAGTGCATGGTATGGGCTCTGGATCCTCACCACTTCAAAGGTCAATGTCTCAGACCGGGAGTCATGTTCATCACCAAACACAACCTCCAAAGCGATCTTACAAACAGGATATGCCGATTTACCTGGCACCACACCATGGAAAATAGTGTTTGACGGTTTAAGACTCTTGTTTGTCAACCCCATGCGATGGAAGGTCTCATAATACAGAATGTTGATACTGCTCCCTCCATCCATGAGCACTTTGATGAACTTATAACCTCCCACCTGAGGTGCCACCACCAAGGCCAGGTGACCCGGATTGTCAACCCGGGGCGGATGATCCTCTCTGCTCCACACAATAGGTTGCTCGGACCACCGCAGGCAATGTGGTACTGCCGGTTCAACAGCATTAACATCCCTCTTGTGAAGCTTCTGATCACGCTTGCACAAACTAGTGGTGAATACATGGTACTTCCCACCATTCAACTGCTTTGGGTGACTCTGATAACCTGACTATTGTTGATTTCCTTGATTATTCTGTTGGTTGTTACCACCCTGGTTGTCCTGGTTGCCCTGATTATTCTAAAATCCAGAGCTTGAACCGCTGCCACCATGAAAACCTGGTCCTGAACCGCCCGATGGACCCTGATCATACCGGAAAAGATCAGAGTTTTTGAACTCCTTCATAATGTGACAATCCTTCCAGAGATGTGTTGCAGGAACCTCCTTGGTCCCATGATTTGGGCAGGGCTGGTTCAACAAACGCTCCAGATTCATTCCGCCACCACGCTGGGGCGGTTTACCCTTACAACGCTGCACATTAGCATTAGCCACAAAATCTGAATCTGCGTTGCGCTTACCATTATTCCCATGGCCTCCTTGGTTGTGCTGCTGTCCCTTTGCACCGCCGTTCTTCTTTCCCTTCTCCGGTTTCTCCTCATCAGAATCGGGATACTTGGTATTATCAGAATCGACATATTTGACCAAGGCGGCCATAAGGGTGCCCATGTCATCGCAGTGGCGCTTGAACCGTCCCAACTTCATCTTTAGTGACTTAAACCGGCAATTGTGTTCCAGAGTGATGATTGCTTGACCAGCGTTAATCTGGTCTGAAGAATGCAAAACTTCTGAAACCCGGCGCACCCAATGAGTTGTTGACTCATTCTCCCCTTGAACATAGGCATCAGGATCCACAATGAAAATAGGTTGTTTACACGTGTCCTTAAAATTGGCTATAAACCGGGCCTTCAACTGGTCCCATGACTCGATGGAGTTAGCTGGTAGATTCTCCAACCATGTACGGGCTGTTCCCTCCAACATCATCGTGAAGTACTTTGCACAAGCCGCTTCGTCCACGTCTAGCATCTCCATAGCCATCTCATAACTTTCCACCCATGCCTCGGGTGGCTGATTAGTGGTGTAATTTGGTACCTTACATGGGCCCTTGAAGTCCTTAGGCAGTCGCACATTACGGAGAGCCAGAATAAGACACGGCACTCCCCAAGAACTGAAAGCAAGCCCGGTGCCTCGGTCCACTAACGCTGCCGGCTAAACCGGGGCGGGTTGATATCGACCCGTATGTTGTGCTGCTAAAGCGGCCTCCCTTCATGCTCTGCTATTATCCACCACGTCCTGAGCGTTCACATTACCACGCGCCAGATTAGGCCCTTGAGGGACAATGCGGCGCCGCACACTGCTGGACACTTCCGCTTCATCTATATGCCTGGTATAGCTTTTGCTCGGACGTGGGGTCGAGTGAATCCTATCTCGGCTATACGAGTAATCCTACTGTTGCGTCATAGCCGTTTGAAGAAGATCCCTGGCCCGCCGTGTCTCAACCGCTGCTGGCGATTCACCCTCTATCAGAATAACTGCCAGTCGGGATGCTGCTGCTATCATATTGTCCAAAGGGGTAGAGAAGTGACCCGCTGGGGGTGTAGTATACCGTGGCGGGTTATCCGTTTGCTGAGGTGGACCCAGCACCTGAGGTTGATCCGGTGCTCCGGTCCTTGGTGTAATAGTCCGGTTCACTACGGCCGGATTGCTAGTCCCTGCTCCTGGCGTACAAAAGAGGTTCATCGCATTGTAATCCACCGGCAAGTGAGATCGATGTCTCCTCTTGAATACTTCATTTGAAGCGTTCTGATCCATCAAAAGTCGATAATTCTTGACTTGAATCCTTTGCGCCTGGGCATCTAAAGTGGCCCGCTCCTCAGTCATCCGGATCTCTTCCGCTGCCAAATCTTCCTTGGCTTGTGTTATCTGATCCTTCAGCCTTGCAATGTTCGCATTATGTTGATCCTGTGTTGTCGGTGTAACTACCGTGGTCAACAAGGTCGCCTAGGCATCCATTAAACCGGAGAGAACTTGAGTCGGCTGGCGCGCGGAGCCTCCTGCCCCTGCCACCGGTCTGGATGCCGCCGTAGTAGAGTTTTGCAAGGTTGGTTGTGTTCCGGCCATGAAGATTCCGATGTGGTTCGGTGGTTCAAGAAATTCCAGAATACTGGTGCCATCGGAATACCCTTCAAACACGCCATTCTGAACTTGGTACAGGGATTCGGTTTCACCAGCGGATGATTCGCCGTCAGAATAAGCAACCGTCTCACCTTCAGACACCGGCTCAGATCCGATCCCATGGACACATCCCACGAACGCACGCTTCATGGCAGGCTGAATCCGAGTGGGACTTGCACGCTAAGCCGTTTCGATGAGGTCGGTGCAGATGTCCGGCTCAGGGCCCGGTTAGCCGATCTTGCCGATGAAGACGTGAATTCCGCCGAAGGGGACCCGGTGCCCGTACTCGATTGAGCCGGCCTCGGGGCCCCAGCCTGTGTCGTTGATGTAGAGCTTGCCGCGACGACTCTTGGTCATCCTGCCCACTTCATATCCTTTGAGTCCTTCAAAGCTTCCCTTCAAGAACTCGAAACCATCGTGCGATAGCCCCACGGTGGGCTCCAACTGTCGTGGAAATATCACGTCAGATGTCCTCGTGTAAGGACTTAGTCGTGGAGCTATCGCTACGGGTTAGCTTAAAGGGGTTAAACCTGACAAAGGACACGAGGGATTTTATACTAGTTCGGCCCCTTCGATGAAGGTAAAGGCTTACGTCTAGTTGTGATGGGATTATTGGGGTCTCGATAACCAGGGAGCTAAACAAGCTATGTCTGGCTTTTGAGTTGTTGTTTCTTGTCCCTGAAGCGCCGCCAGGTCATTCCCTTATATACATGGGTTAACGCCTGGCCGGTTTACACAATCCCGAGGCCGACTCATACAAGTGTCTGGCTCGGTCTCTCCTTTCATTATCTTACAATACACGTTATATGACTATGGCGGTTTACCATTATGGGCCCTAATCCACCTTTGGGCTCCGGGCCTCTAAGCTTCATAGTAAAGCGCCATCTTCTGAGTCTTCGTGGGCTTCAATATAGTTGAGCGTGAACCGGCCCCTCCTGGCAGTTTACACTCAGTAGATATATCCCCAACAGCAGGAGACGCCTAGCCTGCTCTGCCTCTACTAGCTTATTTCTGGCTTCTTCCATCTCTTCTTTGGCTTGGATGAAGAGAGCATCTGATTGCTCTTTTCGCTTCTTTAGGAACTCAGCTACATTCTCAAGGGCTGCTGCACGCTTTCTTTCATCCTTTACTAATGCCACGAGGACACAAACAGCTGATGACTCCACCTGGCTTGTGTGTAATCCAGCATCATCTGGGAATTTGCACCTTGTGTCTAATCCAGCATCATTAGGGAACTGGCACCTTGTGTGTAATCCAGCCTCATTTTGGAAACATGATCTCGAGGTTGACCATACTTCCCTCCTTGCAGGAACTGCATCCTGACATGAAGTTACTTCTTTTTTAGATCAATACTCAGAGCAACCTAGATCCATTTAGTAGAAGCCAGATAAACAGAACTCAGAGAAGTGAATTCAAAAGGAAAAATATATAAAAACAGACTACAAGGTGAGAACACCCACTTCCTACATCAAGCTAAAAATGAAAGAATTAGGACGATTAAGACTCTTCTTATTACACATCGAAGAACACCACGCTTAAGAGAAACAGAAACTACAACATATACACATCGAAGAACACGAGGCTAAATGAAAGTAAATGAAAGGGTGTTACTTACCAAAGCTCGTTTTACAGGTTCGGTGCAGCTCCTCTTTAACTTGCCACACTCCTTGAAGATGTCCCCAATATCCCGTGTTTGGTCTTCATTGCTCCTCTGCATGTTCGCACTCGTGGTTTTAAAATCTCAACATGGCAAGAAAAATATACTACTAGTAATACTCGCGCATCTTGTGGGCAACATTAAAGCACTCGTCTGCCATGTTAGAGCATCTCCAACAGAATCGCAATGCGTGGCGCTTTAAAAAAGCGTTTGCAGTGCTGAGATCGAGAAGTAGAGACTAGATAGTAGAGGATAGTTCTCAGCATAGATAGATAAAAAAAGATAATTCAACTACTCCTCGTTGTCCGACTCCTCCTCGGTGATGTCCTCCTCTGATGTCTGATCGTAGGTGTGAAGATACCGATTATTGGGGATATAATTACTAAGTGTAAACCGCCCAGGAGGGGCCGGTTCACCCTCAACTATATTGAAGCCCATGAAGACTCAGAAGATGGCGTTTTACTGATAAAGCTTAAAGGCCCAGAGCCCAAAGGCGGATTAGGGCCCATAGTGGTAAACCGCCATAGTCATGTAACTTGTATTGTAAGATAAGGAAAGGAGAGACCGAGCCGAACACTTGTATGAGTCGGCCTCGGGACTCTGTAAACCGACCGGGCATCAACCCGTGTATATAAGGGGACGACTCGGCAGCGGTTCAGGGACAAGAAACAACAACTCGACAGCCAGGCATAGCTTGTTTAGCTCCCTAGTTAGCGAGATCCCAATAATCCCATCACAACTAGACGTAGGCCTTTACCTTCATCGAAGGGGCCAAACTAGTATAAAAACCCTTGTGTCCTTTATCCGGTTTAACCCCTTTAAGCTAACCCGTCGCGATGGCTCCACGACTAAGTCCTTCTATGAGGACATCTGACGAGATATTTCCATGACAGTTGGCGCCCACCGTGGGGCAATCGCACGATGGTTTTGAGTTCTTGAAGGGCAGCTTTGAAGGACTCAAAGGATACGCAGTGGGCTGGATGACCAAGAGTCATCGCGGCAAGCTCTACATCGACGACGCGGGCTGGGGCCCCGAGGCCGGCTCAATCGAGTACGGGTACCGGGTCCCCTTCAGAGGAATTCACGTCTTCATCGGCAAGATCAGCGAACCGGGCTCTGAGCCGGACATCTGCACCAACCTCGTCGAAACGGCTCAGCGTGCAAGTCCCGCCCGGATTCAGCCTGCCATGAAGCGTGCGTTCGTGGGATGTGTCCATGGGATCGGATCTGAACCGGTGTCTGAAGGTGAGACGGTCGCTTATTCCGACGATGAATCATCTGCTGGTGAAACTGAATCCCTGTACCAAGTTCAGGATGGCGAGTTTGAAGGGTATTCTGATGGCACCAGTATTCCGGAATTTCTTGAAGCGCCGAACCACATCAGAATCTTCATGGCCGGAACACAGCCAACCTTGCAAAACTCTACAGCGGCGGCGTCCGGACCGGTAGCAGGGGCAGGAGGCTCCGTGCGCGGGCCGACCCAAGTTCTCTCCGGTTTAATGGATGCCTGGGCGACCTTGTTGACCACGACAGTTACACCGGCGACACAGGATCAGCACAATGCGGACATTGCAAGGCTAAAGGATCAAATAACATAAGCCAAGGAAGATTTAGCAGCTGAAGAGATCCGGATGACCGAGGAGTGGGCCACTTTAGATGCCCAGGCGCAAAGGATTCAAGCCGAGAACTATCGACTTTTGATGGATCAGAACGCTTCAAATGAAGTATTCAAGAGGAGACATCAATCTCACTTGTCGGCGGATTACAATGCGATGAACCTCTTTGGTACGCCAGGAGCAGGGACCAGTAATACGGCCATGGTGAACCGGACTATTACACCAAGGAATGGAGCGCCGGATCAACCTCAGGCGATGGGTCCACCTCAACAAACGGACAACCTGCCACGATATACTACACCCACTCTGGGTCACTTTTCTACCCCTTTGGACAATATGATAGCAGCAGCATCCCGGCTGGCAGCTATTCCGATAGAGGGTGAATCGCCAGCTGCAGTTGAGACACGGCGGGCCAGGGATCTTCTTCAAACGGCTATGATGCAACAGCAGGCTTACTCGTATAGCCGAGACAGGATTCACTCGACCCCACGTCCGAGCAAAAGCTACAACAGACATATAGATGAATCGGAGGTATCCAGCAGTGCGCGTGCTGCATTGTCCCTCAAGGGCCTAATCCGGCGCGTGGTGATGTCAACGCTCAAGACGTGGTGGACAATGGCAGAGCATGAAGGGAGGCCGCTTTAGCAGCACCGCATACGGGTCGTTATCAACCCGCCCCGATTCAGCCAGCAGCATCAATGGATCGAGGCACCGGGCTTGCTTTCAGTTCTTGGGGAGTGCCGTGTCTTATTCCGGCTCTCTGTAATGAGCAGCTGCCTAAAGACTTAAAGGCCCCACGTAAGGTTCCAAATTACACCGCTGATCAGCCACCCGAGGCATGGGTGGAAAGTTATGAGATGGCAATGGAGATGCTGGACGTGGATGAAGCGGCTTGTGCAAAGTACTTCACGATGATGTTGGAGGGAACAACCCGTACATGGTTGAAGAACTTGTCGGCTAACTCCGTCGAGTCATGGGACCAGTTGAAGGCCCACTTTATAGCCAATTTCAAGGACACATGTAAACAGCCTATGTCCATTGTGGATCTTGATGCCTGTGTTCAAGGGAGAACGAGTCAACAACTCATTGGGTGCGCCGGGTTTCAGAAGTTTTGCATTCTTTAGACTGGATTAACGCTGGCCAAGCAATCATCACACTGGAACGTAATTGCGGTTTAAGTCACTAAAGATGAAGTTGGGATGGCTCAAGCGCCACTGCAATGATATGGGTACCCTTATGGCCGCCTTGGTCAAGTATGCCGATTCTGATAATATCAAGGATCCCGATTCTGAGGAGGAGAAACCGGAGAAGGGAAAGAAGAACTGCTGTGCAAAGGGGCAGCAGCACAACCAAGGAGGCCATGGGAATAATGGTATGTGCAACGCAGATTCAGATTTTGTGGCTAATGCTAATGTGCAGCGTTGTAAGGGTAAACCGCCCCAGCGTGGTGGCGGAATGAATCTGGAGCATTTGTTGAACCAGCCCTGCCCAAATCATGGGACCAAGGAGGTTCCTGCAACACATCTCTGGAAGGATTGTCACATTATGAAGGAGTTCAAAAACTCTGATCTTTTCCGGTATGATCAGGGTCCATCGGGCGGTTCAGGACCAGGTTTTCATGGTGGCAGCGGTTCAAGCTCTGGATTTCAGAATAATCAGGGCAACCAGAACAACCAGGGTAGTAACAACCAACAGAATAATCAAGGAAATCAACAATAGTCAGGTTATCAGAGTCACCCAAAGCAGTTGAATGGTGGGAAGTACCATGTATTCACCACTAGTTTGTGCAAGCGTGATCAGAAGCTTCACAAGAGGGATGTTAATGCTGTTGAACCTGCAGTACCACATTGCCTGCGGTGGTCCGAGCAACCTATTGTGTGGAGCAGAGAGGATCATCCGCCCCGGGTTGACAATCCGGGTCACCTGGCCTTGGTGGTGGCACCTCAGGTGGGAGGTTATAAGTTCATCAAAGTGCTCATGGATGGAGGGAGCAGTATCAACATTCTGTATTATGAGACCTTCCATCGCATGGGGTTGACAAACAAGAGTCTTAAACCGTCAAACACTATTTTCCATGGTGTGGTGCCAGGTAAATCGGCATATCCTGTTTGTAAGATCGCTTTGGAGGTTGTGTTTGGTGATGAACATGACTCCCGGTCTGAGACATTGACCTTTGAAGTGGTGAGGACCCAGAGCCCGTACCATGCACTGTTTGGGCGACCGGCTTATGCAAAGTTCATGGCAAGGCCTTGTTATATTTACTTTCAGCTTAAGATGTGGGGTCACAAAGGGACCATCACGGTTCACGGAAGTCGTAAGATCGCTTTTGATTACGAGGAAGGAGATGCGGCCTATGCTGAGTCGGTTTGTGCTACAGAGGAGTTGAAGTTCTACAAAGATAATGTTGATCCGACAGATATGACCCCTCTGAAGAAGCCCACGACTAAGCATGACCCGAAACTGACATTCAAACCGGTTGATGAGACTAAACTTGTTGACTTTGTTCCTGGCGATTCGTCCAAACAGTTTAGCATCAGCACAAATCTGGATCCGAAATAGGAAAGCGCGCTCATCGAGTTCATCCGTGAGAACCTGGACATTTTTGCATGGAAGCCTTCTGACATGCCAGGTGTACTGACGGAACTCGTTGAGCAAAGTCTCAATATTGATCCCAAGTTTAAACTGGTCAAGCAATTTCTTCGTCGCTTTAACAAGGAGAGACGCAAGGCAATTGGTGAAGAGGTAGCCCGGCTGTTGGCTGCTGGGTTTATCGTTGAAGTGTTCCACCCTGAGTGGTTGGCTAATCCGGTGCTTGTTCTTAAGAAAAACGGCAGTTGGCGCATGTGTGTGGATTACACGGATTTGAACAAAGCTTGTCTGGCCGATCCTTTTGCTCTCCCGCGTATTGATCAGATCATTGATGCAACGGCGGGTTGTGAGCGTGTGAGTTTCTTGGATGCTTATTCAGGCTATCATTAGATCAAAATGGAAGTTAAGGACCAGGAGAAGACTGCCTTCATCACTCCCTTTGGAGCCTTCTTCTATGTTTCTATGCCCTTTGGGCTCAAGAGTGCCCAGGCAACTTATCAGTGTTGTGTGCAAAATTGTCTTCATACTCAGATTGGGCGCAATGTCCATGCCTATGTTGATGACATTGTGGTAAATTCCAGGAAGAAGGAGACATTGATAAGTTATCTCAAGGAGACCTTTGACAATCCGGATAAATGTGTTTTTGGCGTTCCGGCAGGCAAGCTTCTAGGTTTTTTGGTGTCCAACAGAGGCATTGAGGCTAATCCGGAGAAGATCAAAGCGATTACATCCTTGGCTAAACCGGCGTGCATCAATGATGTTCAGCGTATAGCAAGTCGAATTGCAGCCCAAAGCCGGTTTATCAACCGTTTGGGAGAGAAGGCGATCCCTCTATATCAGATGTTGAAGAAAACAGACACCTTTGTCTGGAGTGATGCGGCTAATGCGGCGTTTGAAGACTTGAAGTGGCAGTTGGCTGAACCGCCGGTCCTTGCTGCTCCGGTTGATAAAGAGCCCTTGTTATTGTACGTGGCTGCTAATGCCCGTGCTGTCAGTGTGGCAATTGTGGTGGAGCGCAAGGAGGCTGGTAAGGAATATCCGGTTCAACGACCGGTTTACTATATCAGTGAGGTGCTTATCGAGTCAAAGCAGCATATCCGCATTGGCAGAAGCTGGTATATGGAGTTTTTATGGCAATTCGGAAGCTCAAACAATACTTTCAAGGCCATCCCATTACAGTTGTCAGTTCAGCTCCTTTGGGTGATATAATTCAGAACAGGGAGGCAACTGGTCGGGTTGCAAAGTGGGCGATTGAGCTTGGTCCACATGGTTTGAAGTATGTGCCTCGAACAACCATCAAGTCTCAGGCACTTGTTGACTATCAATGATTGGACTGAGTTACAAGCGCCAGAGGACAAACCGGATAATACATACTGGACTATTCACTTTGTTGGATCCAAGCAATTGGAGGGCTCAAGGGCTGGAGTTGCCCTTACTTCCCCTCGGGGTGATAAAATTCGATATGTACTCCGTTTAATGTTCCCCTGTACTAACAATGCAGCTGAGTACGAGGCTTTGCTCCACGGGCTCCGTGTGGCCAAGGAGATGAATTTAAGCCGGGTATGATGCTTTGGAGACTCTGATCTGGTGGCTCAGCAAGTCTCTGGGACTTGGTATTCTAAGGATCCACTCATGGCGGCTTATAGACGTGAGGTGGATATTGTTGTGGGTCACTTCAAAGCGTATCAGGTAGAGCATATCGATCGACGCAAAAACGAAGCGGCAGACGCTTTAAGCCGGCTGGGATCTCAGCGTAAACCGGTACCTCCCAATACTTTTTTAGATATCTTGCATAACCCATCTGTTAAGTTGCCTACAGAGGAGGATTTAGTTGTTCCTGATCCGGAGGCTCAATTGGTGGCCGCTTTACATGTTGTGCCGGATTGGACGGTTCCATATCTGGCGTATATGAACCGGGGCGAGTTACCAGATGATGAAGTCCTGGCCCGGCAGATAGTCCGGCACTCCAAGTCCATGGTTATTCATAATTGCGAGTTACACTGCTGCAGCGTGTCAGGCGTATTTCAGCGTTGTGTTTCTCCGGAAGAAGGCCAAGAGATCTTACGGGAAATTCATGAAGGGTATTGTGGTCATCATGCCGGTTCAAAGTCCCTGGTTGCTAAAGCTTTTCATCATGGGTTCTACTGGTTGACAGCTCATGCTGACGCGGAGGATCTGGTAAAGCGGTGTGACGCTTGTCAGAAGTTTTCACGCCGAGCTCATGTCCCGACTCAAGAATTGAGGATGATTCCCATCACTTGGCCGTTTGCCACTTGGGAGCTTAATATGGTAGGACCCTTTAAGCTTTCCAAGGATAAAAAGACCCACCTGCTGGTGGCGGTTGACAAGTTCACCAAATGGGTTGAAGCGGAGCCTGTCAGCAAATGTGATGCAGCTACGGCAGTTCAATTTCACAAAAAGATTATTTTCCGCTTTGGCTTTCCACACAACATTATCACGGATAATGGCACGAACCTTTTTAAAGGTGAGATGAAGGATTTCTGTTAGAGAGAGCACATCCGGCTTGACTTAGCATCCGTGGCGCACCCCCAGACCAATAGTCAAGTGGAGAGAGCTAATCAAGAAATCTTGAAGGGTATCAAACCCCGGCTTATGGTTCCTTTAAAGCGGACGCCGGGTTGTTGGGTGGAAGAATTGCCTTCTGTGTTATGGAGCATCAACACCACCCCCAACAGATCGATGGGTTACACACCTTTCTTCATGGTGTACGGGGCAGAGGCGGTCCTCCCAAGTGATATTCGTCATGATTCGCCCCGGGTTGCCAATTATATTGAAGCGGACAATGAGCAAGCACGCCTGGAGGGTTGGACCTGTTAGATGAAAAATGGGATATGGCTTTGGCTCGTTTGGCGGTTTATCAGCAAGACCTGCAGCGTTATCACAGCCGCCGGGTTAAGACAAGAACCTTTCAAGAAGGCGACTTGGTGCTCCGGCTCATCCAGGATCAGACCGATATGCACAAGTTATCCCCACCTTGGAAAGGACCCTTTGTGGTCAGCAAGAATCTGCATAACGGATCATACTACCTCATTGACGTTCGAGACAACTCACGCAGCTCCGAGGAGGAGACCCGGCGGCCATGGAACATAGCTCTCCTACGGCCTTACTACACTTGAGCCATAGGCTTCTCTTATGTACATATTTCGACAATGTATATATTATGATCAATAAAATAAACCAGCATCCTTGCTATAAGCAGGGCCTCTGCTGTTTTTTCTCAAATATCCTTTGAGTTACATGGGGGCTTCAACTGACAAAGCGGAGTACTACCTGTTAAACCGGCTATCATGCCACATTACAGCTTGGGAGCTTCACATCCAAGGGGCCAAAGAGAGTCTGGATGCTATGCACAACTCAAACATAGGCATCCAATGAGCACAACACATCAAGTTACTTGGAGGCTCTTTGTGTAAAGTAACAAAGAGTTTGAAAGGACCCTTGTAGCTGGGTATCGACCCACGGCTTGGAAGCCTGGTATATTTACCTAAAACCCCGGGTTAACCTGCCTTCATCAAGTAAGCCACTCCTATCCAAGTAATCCTGGCATGACCCGCCGAACGTTTGACACTTACTCTCGTTGTGACCCTGAACTTGTCAAAGTTAAAATGGTGATTGGTTAGTTGGAGGCCCATCTTAAAAGGCTTTGTCAAATGGTTTACCTCAGCGGCCTGGCAGCCCATGAAAAGCCTCGAATTTGGGCCTGGCAGCCCTCAAAAAGCCTCGACTACACGGTTTTATTCGCCTTTGTCACTATTTATTTTCTTTTGACAAATTCTATGTTGAACCGGTATCTTTTGATCCGGTATGGCTTTTTCAATCATCATATTAACCCGGTGTTTGTTAACCCGGCTTGGTTTTTAACTACAAGTTGTCAGACCTTATTATCAAACCGGAGTTTATTAACCCGGCCTGGCTTTGACTACTTGTCGCCAGTTTTGATCATCTGGTATTCATCGTAACCCGGCATGACTTATTATACGCCATCAGTATATGGTGGAGTTATACAAATTCAAGATTTGGGTCTTCACCCTTATTACAATCAAAGTTGGTAAACCAACTAAGTGAGATCACATCACAGGTATGAGTTATTTCATATTTCTTAAGGTTTGATTATCAATCAGGCTTTATCTTGGGCATTATGACCCGTCCAGCGTTAAACTGCCGTGACAAACTTTCTATATGCAGGCTTCAGGATCGCATTATCAAAGCATAATCAAACATTGCATTTATCATGGCGGTTCAACAAAAGTCGTGCATCAGCACAACAAATCAAATAGTTTTAACTAGCCTATTACAAGGCGCTTTGAGGCCCAAAATGTTGATTGTTCTTACACAACAAAGTTTGTCAAAGCAACACAAATGTCGGATTAAGACTCATTGCCAGGACGACGTGAAGTTGAAGGATCTTCAGGCGCCGGTTCAACCTCCTCCTCTCCACCCAGAGGCTGGAAGTCAAGGGTGGTCCTGTCAATCCGGGTTAGGGCCTGAAAGACAGCTTCTTCACTTATCAGATTGGACGGGTCAACATCAGGGGCGTAAGTGTGCTTACGAATTGGCAGGATAAGGTTTTGCGCTTCTGTCACAGTTGTATCAACCCGCTGATTCCTCTCATAATAAAAAGACCGATGAACCGTCAGGTTAGCCTCTGCAGCAAGTTGACTTGACAGCGGACACATCTCCTTTGTCAGAGCTTTGAGTGTTTCATTGCCAAATGCTGATCCGTTTGCCTGTTCATCTGGAAATCCCTTGGCGATGTCAACCGGATCCAAGTCAGATATCCATGCTTTGGCCCGAGTCAGTGCCAGTAAAGTGCCAGCCCTGGCATCGGATCGCTTCACCTCGTCTATCTGAGCGGGTGTCATGGATAATCTTGTAATGTGTCCTTGATCAATGTTGGTGCCGGTCTGTTGTATGAAGCTACAGAGATGACTCGCTGAGCACCGGTATACAGTTGCTCAATCAACGTATAGGCCGCTTTTAGCTTCATCCGCATGTTTGTCCCAAGATGAGTAATGTGATTGCCTGCGGCAGTTTAAGAAATTTCAAGTTAAACCGGCGGAGTTGATAGTACTACAGAGCAGATGTTCTAAGGTACTTACCAAACACGGCAGCCGTCATGGAATTCACTTGATGCTTCAGACCCGTCAGTTCTTCTTCCACTGGTTTAAGGGATGCTTCAGCGTCTTCTGCCCGCTTCAATAACGCAGCCCTTTCAGTCCCCCAGTTGGTGCGTTTAGTTTTGAAGCCCTCTTTAAGTTGCTCCATGGCTGACAAGGCACCCTTGAGCACTTCTTTGGCTTTAGAGGTCTCTTCTTGCTGTAACTTAAGGATTTCTTGAATATCAGCGGTTTGGGACTCTTTGGTCTTCATGTCAGCCTGCAAAGTCAGATGATACAGAAGTTAAAAATCTCTTAAAGTCCCAAGCGCATAATAAATTATACACTTGGAACTTGGGGGCTAATGTGGATTGCTTTTTAAAGTGAGTATTTTTCAACTTCCAAGGCTCAAACCAGGTATTAAGCTTGGCACTTGGGGGCTAATGCACATTTGATCAGTCATAAGGAAAGGCAATTAACTTGGATAGATATTCCCGGTTTGTCTTCAAGAAGACAAACCGGCCCTTGGGGGCTACTACATTGAAGTGTTCTTTATATCAAAGTCGCGGTTTATCTTTAGGAGATAAACCGGCCCTTGGGGGCTACAATGGAAAAGATATACAGAATAGAACAAGTTTCAATGTATTCATACCTCATAACGCTCCTTCATCAGGTTCACCAAACCGGCTTCAAAGTCACGGCTGGTGTACAGGCGGTTTAAAAATCCAGAATGAAGTTCTTCAGCGCTAAGGTTGACGAAGTTGGATAAATCCATCTTCCCTTTCCCCTTTCCCATAGCAGTGAATTCCTCCTTGGCGGTATGTTTGGCCAAGATAACCGGATTACCAGGACTGGTGTGAGCCGTGCCAGTAATTACAACATCATCATCATCATTTCTTGGTGGACTTGGCGGATTGCTGGTACCCCTAGCTGGACTTGGCGGATTAGTAGCTGAGCTCGGCGGATCAGCAGTTGGGCTTGAAGGGGTAGCATGAGGGCTCGACGGATCAATATGAGTCGCCAGGTCAGCCTCCGGCGGATTAGCTTCAGTGTTCTCGCCTTGTGGGATGGAATCATCCATAACATCGGTATTTCTACCGGTATCATCAGCAGCCCTCTCCGGTTCAACTTCACCAATGGGGGTACTGGTTTTAGCCTTCTTGCTCAGGCGTGCTTTGGCACTGTGATAGCACAACAAAGATTAGCACGGTAAACCGAACTATGAAGGAAAAACATGAAGAACAATATACTTACCCAGGGACGGTTTTAAGAGGAGGCAGCTGAGTGGTTGATGAACCGCCAGACGAATTGGAAGACGCCTGGTAATTTGGATCAGACGGATTAAGCGGGTATGTGAAGAAACCCTTCAAAGGATAAAGTTTTTCGGAAGAACAAGTAACCTCTGGACGACGTTTCCGGTTTGGCGTATCCGGTAAACCGGAAGAGGTGATTTGCTGGCCACTGTGGTGGGTTGTGCGACGCTCTTCAACTTGCTATGTCTTCAAAGAAAATTTTGGATCCAAATAAGCAAGAGGGTGAGAGTATTTTACTTTCCAAACTGCACGACAAAATCTTTGAACCGGCGCAAGATCTGAATCGGAGGAAAGAGAGATTACCTTAACATGGTCTCATGACTGGCTGCCGCATCATCCTGGGAATAGTCATTGTCAATAAGGTGTATGAAAAAGGAACCAAGTGAATCAAGTTCTACCTCTGGATCTGATTCGTCAATATCTTCTGGCGGATCAGAAGACTCGGTGGTTTTCTTCTTGCCCGTTTTCTTGGTGACCTTGCTCTTTGCACGAGGAGCCCTAGCCAGTTTAGTCCGTTTCCAGAAGGAGTTGTTGGCCTGCAAAATTAAAACAAAGGAGCATTAGCACAGTGTTAAAGCGCAGGCGAATCAGTGAGCATTAAGTTAAACTTTACTGCTGGCGGTTTGTTAGTGGCGCAAAAAGGTGGCAACCCGATTTGGCTGTAGGCGGTGATCGGTTCGTCAAGCATCTTCTTCACAGATTCAGTAACTTCAATGTCTGTCATTGCTATTTCATGATATCGTTGAGGATCTTTAACATTTCCAGTGTATTCATGCATCAAACCGGAACAGCGGCTTAAAGGCAGAATGCCCCAAGATAACCAGCAGCGGACAAGATCAATACCAGTCAAACCGTTGGCCATGAGAGCCCGGAGCTTGGCGAGTTGAGGTGCATAAGTTTTCCGTTCTTAGGCAGTTAAGCGTGGAGGTAACGAGTGGCCGTTGCTAAGCCGGTGAGGGCGGTAACCCGGCAAGGGATTTTCTCCATCAGGGGCAGTATTCCGGCAATAAAACCAAGTTTGGTTCCAATCTTTAGGATGGCTGTGGTGTTTTGCATTAGGAAAATCAGCTTCTTTTCTCTTCTGGATTGATACCCCACCAAGTTCCGTGTTGGGACCATCAAAGAACTCCGTGCGGCGGTTTAAATGGAAAAAATCCTGGAACAACTCCACAGATGGTTCTTCGTGAAGGTAAACTTCACAGAATACTTGAAAGTTGCATATATTGGACATGGAATTCGGTCCAATATCTTGTGGATGGAGTTGAAAGCTCGCAAGGACATCCCGGAAGAATTTTGATCCGGGCGGGCTGAATCCCCGGTCTAAGTGTTGCATAAATACAATAACCTCTCCATCTTGAGGTTCAGGAGGGCACTCAGAGCCCGGAACTCGCTAATGAAGGATCCTTTTTTAGGCTAAAGTGCTAGTGGTGACAAATCCGTTGATTTGTGTCTTCGTGATCCGGGATGGAACCCAATTGCAAGCAGAGAATTGTTTGGTCATCTTGGAAAGGCAAACTGTGAAAGAAAAAATGAAAGCCGGTTTATGATTGACGGTTTAAGTATACTACTCAGTGTTAAACCGGAAAATTGCTATTCAAGTCAAGTTGGCGGTTTAAGTGAGGGCTAATGGTGTATGGCGGATTGACTATCAAAGATTAAACCGCCCTTAGGCAGAAGGGCCAGAGCTGAAAATCTACTAAGTGTTTACACAAACAGGTTTCACAATATAGCAGTATAATTTTGGATATACCATGGATAAGTAAAGAAAACTTTTCTGAGCCCTACAATGGTGCTAAGAGGAACAGAGACGATCCAGACAGAGTCCGTTCAGGAGCGGCAAGACGCTATGGTATGGTGAATTAACTAAATGGATCTAGCCGCAGATCAAAGCTAGCAGGCGCATATATAAACTCAGTAAAAAGACTAAGAGAAGGGCGCAGAAGAACTAATGAACGGTGACGAACCTGGATGAACTCGAAGCCCTAATGGAGATCTAGAGTTACAGGAAAGTGAACATACCAGGGCCACTCAGCGGCGGAGGAGCGCGGCAGGGTTTCTGGTATGAACAGGGTGATGCAGCGGCCTTGGTCGGTGCAGATTCGAAGGTCGACGGCGGTGGCGGCGCTGGGGTCCTTCGGGTCGCGAGGAGGAAGACGAGAAGAAAGGGGAGAGAATGGAAGGGCCTGTCGGACTTACTTATAACAGGGCAAAAGATAAGCGACGGGCACGAGAATCAAGGAGTCCAAAGCGGTTAGGGGCGCAGCTGTCACCTCGATTTCCAGGATGCCATTAAATGAAGGGAATCTTTTTAATCATTTTTTAGAGAGTTGACATCATGATAATTCGTTGCTGTGATCAGAGGATGATGTCACAGCCGTTTAACAAAGTTCGTAAGAGAAAGACATCATGGCGGTTTACGAGAAATGAAGGAAGATGTTCACAGGATTTTTCTAAGTACTGAAGATTGACATGAACAAGTTCAAATCAATATGGGGCCTAATATTGGGGATATAATTACTAAGTGTAAACCGCCCAGGAGGGGCCGGTTCACCCTCAACTGTTGCGATCGGTTTTCCGGGTAATAAATTTCCGGAAGAGACCGTCGCGCTCATCAGCCCCAGGATTACTGTTAGCTGATGAGGCTCCAACTTGATACAGAAATTCCAAGCAGAAAAAAAAATATGTAGTACAAGGCCATTCTGGCCTATGAGTACAACAAATGGTTTCTAGTGGTTGATGGCGGAAGCGGTTTGAGGATCATCAGTGTCTATGGGACTCCAATTCCCACAGGAACAGCTGACCAGGTTAACTCCTATCTTCGCGAGGCTGCTATCTCCATTGAGTGGGTTCCGGGGCTAGCATCGCGTCGCTCCTCTCCGTGCAAGAAAATCTGGCCAAGACAATAGCCAGGGACAAGCCAGTGAGTACTTTGAATGTACTCGCAAACATTATGAACACAGGTATAATATAACAATAATGTGCCAAAAATATTTTTTTATTGCTCATGACGTCAGTCACAATAGATAAATGAAACTCTGATGCGTGCAAGCAAGTCATTTATAAAACTGCAATAACATGGTTGTATAAAAACTTATGAAAACAAATAACAAGTAATGCCACAGTCGGGCGTCTGAACGATGCCACATAAAGGGCTTTAAAAGAAATGCCACAGTCGGGCGTCTGAGCGACACCACATAAAGGGCTTTAAAAGAAATGCCACAGTCGGGCGTCTGAGCGACGCCACATAAAGGGCTTTAAAAGAAATGCCACAGTCGGGCGTCTGAGCGACGCCACATAAAGGGCTTTAAAAGAAATGCCACAGTCGGACGTCTGAGCGACACCACATAAAGGGCTTTAAAAGAAATAATCATAATGAATATCCCGGAGGTAGAACCATCCCAGAGATACTCGGTAATAATATCACGGGTTAGTCAATAATAATAATAATCATAGATATCACAAGTCACGAGTAGTAATTCCATTTCTGGTTAACCGTTTCACCTCCGAAGACCGACACCTGACCCATCCCAGACTGTAATCCTTAACCATGGACACGGCTATTCGAATAGGTTTATTCTCTGCAGAGGGTGTACTCTTTACCCACGAGTAACGGATTTCTTTAGTCCATCGGGACTAATTCCGCCTACGGTCTTTTTGTTGAAAACACACCTAACTTGCACACACCAGCTTATTACACACGTGTCTGGAATCTCCCACGACACCTGTTAAGCAAACTCTAAGTGGGGAGGCTACAACCTCGCGTAGCATGGGATCAAATTTATATCGCGCGCTCTAAGGGGTGGCCTCCCCTCTCGGTCCCAACCGGAAACACCCATGCCCCCGGACCAGGTGGCCTGCCTACCAGTTACAACCAGTATCTTCCACCATGGCCTCTCTGTACGGTGTGTGCTAGAAAGAGGTTGACAACTTACTGAACCGTACTCTACTTGCTGTAGAGACGAGTGGTAGTACGAAACAAGTATGGGGGTTACTGGAACAAGACTCGATCTACGGTCGACTCAGGAGGTTCAAGCATTCCCTGCATGATTAGTATAACAAATATATATCATCAAACAGAGTCACCACTCATATCATCTTACCATGCCATACCAGACAGAACCGTCCCGACGGAGACCGGCGACACTCATACCTACCCAAGGCAGAGGTTTTCCCCGGGTTCCTGCCGGTATGCATGTAAAGCTCATGAGGGTGATTATCATCACAATTGTGTCCATTACCAACAGCATGGAAATCAGTAACATGCACCCATGCATATGATCATATCACATGAAATAACAAGTCCTTCGAAATGCGGTGGAGTTATAAATGCATCAATGATCACTCCTAAATATTATGCCGGGATTCAGCATGCTTGCCTTCAATGTGTGGAAGGGCAGGGTGCTCTCCAAACTTTTGAAAGTTTCTTCTCTCTCCCAAAATCCTATTTTAAAAATATATTTGAATTAACACATATTTCAAAGACAGAACCAAAAAGTTGTTTGAAAATTTGTCAAATAAATCTTAAAATAAACTAGACCAAATTTGAGGAAGGTAGGAAAAAGAATCAACTCATTTGGAGTTATATTTAAAAAGTTATAGCCAGTCAAAGATTTGGTCAAATCTGTTATTTAAAATTAAAACAGAAAAGAAAACGGTTCGGAAGGGAATACGTTTTCGGAGCGGGGAAAGCGTACTGGGGAAATACGCCTTCACTTAACCGACGTGGATAGGCGCAGGGTCACTGACAGTGGGTCCAAGGGGCCCACTTGTCAGGTTTGACCAGTCCGCCCTCCTCCTTCTTCCTCTGTCCCGAGCGGAGGCGGGACTCCGGCGACCAACGCCGGCGAGCGGCGGCTCCTCGCGGCCTCTGGAGGGCGGGGATGGATCCGCACGGCTGGGGCGTTTCTCCCGGTGGTCGAGGGGTCGACAGTGGTGGAAGAAGTCGTCGGCGGTGAGCTTCGCGGCGGAGGGAGGTTTCGGTGCAAAGTGGTTTCGGGGCGGCGGTGGTTCTCGATCGAAATGGAGTAGGGGGAAGGTTTACGGGAGGATGAGGGGGTTCTTGGTGGAGAGAACGAAGAGTGGGAGGCCCTGGTGGTGCCGAATTGGCCGGGGCAGTGGTGGCGGCCGTGGTTGCCGGAGATGAGGAAGACGACGTTTCCCGGACGATTGCGGGCTATGGGGGTGCCATGGGGGTAGCCTGAGGGTGCGTGCGTGCTCAGAGGGGCTCGGGGTCCCTTTTTATAGTGTGGCCATGTCGGTTTGCGGCGGCCGGGGATAAGCTTGCCGGCGAACCGCCCTACTGTGGCTTGCAGGGCAACGTGGCGCGGCTGGGGATGACGGCAAGAGCTAGTGGACGAGAGGGCACTGCTCCAGGGGCTAGGTGGCGAGCCGGGGTGGCTTGGGCGGCGCTGCACGGCGCAGGGCTGTCGGGCGGCGGCGGCGGCTAGCTCTTGGCCTGCCGGGCGCGGCGGGGGCTGCTTGGCGCGTTGCTGCGAGGAGGGGAGCGCGTGGCGTGGTGCTGCAGAGCGAGCCAAAGCCGTGGGGCCAGCGTGTCGGCTCGGGTGCGTGGCTGCAATACGCGCGCTCTGCTCGCGCTCCGGGCATGCACGGGACGTGTTCGACACTATGTCGGAGCACGCTAGAGGTCGCGGTCGAGGCTGGCAATTAACAGACCTAGGTTAGGAGGAACGGGGAGCCTAGTGGACATGCTGGTTTGATCAAAGGTGCAAGTTCACAGTGCAATGCCACAATCATGCCAGAACTGGTCATGCTCTCCAGGTGTTTGGCAAAATGCCACATGCACTTAGGCAGGTCTTGGGGTGGCCAAAAACTCCAGATGGGGGTCTCTTTAGATGCAAAAGAGAGTGGTGTGGTTAGTTGGACAAAAGGGGAAACTTGCTAGTGCAAGTTTTACAAAACTCCAATTCTGGACAGGAAATAAATGACATTATTTCATGAACCAGAAATGATCCAAAAGGTGCATGCTCTTGGACTTAAGGGTTTAACATGGGGGACTACAAGTAGGAGAAATAATCAAGGGTATAGGAGCAACTAAAATGGTGGTTGCTGTACAAATCCTCAAATTGGACCAGAATGGAAATGAGGTTGATCCACTCAAATTTTTAAGAGAACATAAATAGGTTTTTGCACAAAGTGAAATAATATGCTCCTACTGACCTCCCTTAATTTTGGTAGAAGTTTTAAAGAAATATTTAAATAGGTTGTAGTGCAAAATGCACTCTGGACCAGAGAAGAAAAAAATGAGTGCAGGGCTCAAATTATTTTATGAATGAAATATATTTTTGCATAAAAGTTATTTAAAATCATCACATGACATCTCCAAATTTTTGTGGAAATTTTAAGTGAGTCCATCAAATGGTTGTAGTTTAAATATGGTCAATTAACCTTGACAACCATTTCCCAGAAAATAAAGATCAAGCCACTTAATTATTTAATTAATTACACTGATAACAGCAACGTTTTTCTTGAGAGGTTAAACAAGTCCAACAACATAATTGAAAAGTTTTCTCTCTGGGAAAAACTCATCATAACAGGGAAGGAAATGATTTTTTTTTAAAAAAATCAAAATGGAGCTCAGAAATCCAAAGTTTTAATTCCTGGCAAAATTTTAAATAAAACCAGGCCAAATTTTTGGGGTGTCACAGATACTACCCCCCTTAAGAAAAATCTCGTCCTCGAGATTTGTTAAAAACTGTTTTAAGAAAACTATACGCAATAAAAAGTGGCTACAGTGAGAGGGCAATAAGTGGTGAAAAACCACAGTGTGAAAACCGGGGCTGCGCGGAAAAGTCTACGGTTCGGGACAAAACCGGGTGATCTCTACGCTGGATAAAAATTTAGAATAATCTTCTAAATTTAAATATACGCTGGTCGTACCCGAGAGCACAGTGCTCTCTCTGGCCGACAGGTGGACCCGGGGCCCACTGTCAGCCTCTTCTTCTCCCACTGGCTCTTCCTTCTACCTCTGGCTCTCTCTTCCTCCTCTCTCCCGCGCGCTTTCTCGCGCTTTCTCCACCGGCGATGCCTAATGCGTAGGGCATCTAGGCCGTACCGTGGTAGTGCGCGGCGTGCTAGCTGCCGGTGCAGCGTGCACTCACCTCGCGGGCCAGCGCGCTATCGGAACTGCTCGCGGATTTGACTTCGAACACTGGCGATCGGCGACGATCGGCGTTGGTGGACTTCGCCCACCGTACACCGAGCTCGAGCTATAAAAATGGCCGGGGTGCCTCTCTCTTCTTCCTCACATCTGGCCTCACTTCTCCTCCTCCTTTCTTCATTACTGCTTACAGAAGCTCGGTCGAGGCTCTAATGGCGGAGGCGATGCCGGACTGGTTTGTGATCCTGATATGCGGAGGGTTGGCGACGCTGCTGGGGCTCTCTGTGCTCCTGTGCGCGATGATTTTCGACGAGTATTGCGATGCCGCGGCTCGGGTGTTGGCTCTCCGCGGTGGTGGCGATCATGAGGAGTAGATGAAGCATGCCGGGTGCTTACTATTGTTAGGGGGTGATTAACTGGATGTAACACCGTTGCAAAGTTTTGCAACCAGTGTATGTGTCCGAATGATTATGGTTGTGAGTCTGCTGTGTGGTGCTGTGTGAAATTAATCCGCGTCGTGAGAAGGGGCAGGTGTGGCAACTCAGGGAAAAGAAATCTCGCTCCAGGATTTCGCGAGGGAAAAACAGTTAATTTAAAGGAGCATAAACCACAACAAAAACTACACACATAAGTAGAAGCCAAATAATTGATTTTTCGTACAAACTCAGGGAATCACGCATAAGTCACATAAATAAATGCTGCAAGGAACAAATACAATAGTGACGTCTAAAATGAAAACGGTAACTGGACGGGGTCCTGATAAAATGTCTCTGGCAAAGGAATACACTCCTCTTCTATTGGAGGAAGTGGATTGACCAGTCGGTGTATGCGTCTCTCCGTGTCGGGTCTCAGTGGTCTGCCGATGGCAACCTGAGGATTTAAATTTGTGAGGCTCTGGAGATAATCCATCACTCGCTGGTTTAAATGCTCTTGAGCTATGATGTACGGGATAAGGTTGGCCATAACTGGGTCTCTCTCAATCCGTCCACCGGGAAAAGACGTTACTTCTTCGGGTGCTGCACGACTCGGAAAGTAATAGTATCCTCGTTCGCGGGCATAGGGTACTGCGGATCGAAGACGAGCAATCGCTTCTTTCGCAGCAGCTTCTATGGCCAAGGGTGGGGTTGGCATAGATTTCCCCACGAAGGAAACTTCTATTGGATCTTGGTTGGGGTCTACAGGAGGAATGTGTACTGCTGCCCAATATTCCGAGGTGGATGGGGTGATCCTTGATTTGAACAGCTCGTACTGGGGTGGCTGGGTAGAACCCATGGTACTGCGGGTAAAATCCCACAATAATTTGACAAAGCTACCTGGGGTTGCATCTGGGGTCCTCAGATGAATGCTGGGGTTCGGCATGACAGGATGAAGCGTGAGTGTTGTGCGCAAAGTGAGGTTTGCTGGGGTAAGGTCACAAGGTGGCCTTTATATAGCAATGGAGCCGGATCGTTTTACCGTGGTGAAAGGTAATAAATCTGCCAGCTTAGCTCCAAAGGTCGGTTCAGTGTCAGAGATACACATATCTCATAAAGAGACGTGTTACTGTGGTTGTTGTCGGGCTGGTTTTGGTAGTTGTGCCAGGAAGAATATGCAGCTATGCGCTAACTAAACAGGCAAGGCTATTATTAAAACAGAGGCACAAAGACAGGCTGCGTTAATATACGCGGTCGCATGATTACAAAGCGATGATACACTGAAACTTGGTGCTACTCATACTGCTTAGTCTACTTCGTTTATGTCTAAACGGGCGTGCCTGGTGGATGCCGAGGCTTCTCCACGTGTCTCTCTGCCGGGATTAGTCGGAGATGGCGGAGGAACTGCAGGGTCGGGGTAGTGAGAATGACCATTGCGGGGATTGTTGGCCACAACCCCGTTGGAGTGTGCCCCCAAAATGCGACGAAGCACCTCTGGGGTTATCGCAGCACCTTGGCCGATGGTTGGGGCAGATCTCGGGGTCTCAATTGGTTGTCCAAACAGCACGACTGGGTTGTCGGTGTTGGGCTCGTTTTTTTCTCTTGCCGGGGCTCGACGAACCAGCTCTCCACGAGCTGCGATTAGATCAATAGTGATCTGGTCGAACAGCGCCTCTAGTGCACTTACATAGCGCACTAGGTGCAACAATGCGGGGTCCGTCTCATGATCTCCATTGGAAACTTGGGGTGGTCTACCATACCCTTCACGTCTGGGATAGTAGTGGAACGAGCGACAGTTAACTCTGGGCGACAAGTGCCTGAGATGAACTATAGCCTCTCGAGCGGCTAGCTGGATGGCTTGTGGCTCAAAGGAAGTTGTCCTTCCGGTGAACCGGTAGGGACGCTCGGGTGCTAGACTCCTACCGTAAATGTGCACAGTGGCCCAGAATTGGCGGTCTTCACCGCTCATGGGTCCTTGATACACAACATATTCTGGTGGCTCCTCTAACGCGTAGGCACGACGGGTGAGGTTTGCGAGGATGGTCACAAAACCTCCAAGGTTGGTTGCTGTGGTTTCGTTGTGCACTATAGGTCCAGGCATTGTGGCTCGGTTTGGGGGTAGCGGCTGTGCTGTGCTGGTTTGGGGCGAGCGCGTCCCTTTTTATAAGAAAAAGGGGACGGAGTCTTCCTTCGCACGCTTGCGAGAAAGGACTATTTAGGGGCCAGTCACTGGCGCATGAGTGACAGGTTAGGTTGATAGGTTGGGCACCGACTGCCAAAAGGTTTTGGGTCACTGTGTGGTTATCTTGCACGAGAAGCTTGGCTGGGGTTTGGTTAAGGTCTGGTGGGTTGGTTTGCCTAAGTTTATTGACCGGGCTAAGATAGGATTAGCCAATGGTCAACTTGGCTCTGATACCAAGTCTGTCGCGACCGGTTTTCCGGGTAATAAATTTCCAGAAGAGACCGTCGCGCTCATCAGCCCCAGGATTACTGTTAGCTGATGAGGCTCCAACTTGATACAGAAATTCCAAGCAGAAAAAAAATATGTAGTACAAGGCCATTCTGGCCTATGAGTACAACAAATGGTTTCTAGTGGTTGATGGCGGAAGCGGTTTGAGGATCATCAGTGTCTATGGGACTCCAATTCCCACAGGAACAGCTGACCAGGTTAACTCCTATCTTTGCGAGGCTGCTATCTCCATTGAGTGGGTTCCGGGGCTAGCATCGCGTCGCTCCTCTCCGTGCAAGAAAATCTGGCCAAGACAATAGCCAGGGACAAGCCAGTGAGTACTTTGAATGTACTCGCAAACATTATGAACACAGGTATAATATAACAATAATGTGCCAAAAATATTTTTTTATTGCTCATGACGTCAGTCACAATAGATAAATGAAACTCTGATGCGTGCAAGCAAGTCATTTATAAAACTGCAATAACATGGTTGTATAAAAACTTATGAAAACAAATAACAAGTAATGCCACAGTCGGGCGTCTGAACGACGCCACATAAAGGGCTTTAAAAGAAATGCCACAGTCGGGCGTCTAAGCGACACCACATAAAGGGCTTTAAAAGAAATGCCACAGTCGGGCGTCTGAGCGACGCCACATAAAGGGCTTTAAAAGAAATGCCACAGTCGGGCGTCTGAGCGACGCCACATAAAGGGCTTTAAAAGAAATGCCACAGTCGGGCGTCTGAGCGACGCCACATAAAGGGCTTTAAAAGAAATGCCACAGTCGGGCGTCTGAGCGACGCCACATAAAGGGCTTTAAAAGAAATGCCACAGTCGGGCGTCTGAGCGACACCACATAAAGGGCTTTAAAAGAAATAATCATAATGAATATCCCGGAGGTAGAACCATCCCAGAGATACTCGGTAATAATATCACGGGTTAGTCAATAATAATAATAATCATAGATATCACAAGTCACGAGTAGTAATTCCATTTCTGGTTAACCGTTTCACCTCCGAAGACCGACACCTGACCCATCCCAGACTGTAATCCTTAACCATGGACACGGCTATTCGAATAGGTTTATTCTCTGCAGAGGGTGTACTCTTTACCCACGAGTAACGGATTTCTTTAGTCCATCGGGACTAATTCCGTCTACGGTCTTTTTGTTGAAAACACACCTAACTTGCACACACCAGCTTATTACACACGTGTCTGGAATCACCCACGACACCTGTTAAGCAAACTCTAAGTGGGGAGGCTACAACCTCGCATAGCATGGGATCAAATTTATATCGCGCGCTCTAAGGGGTGGCCTCCCCTCTCGGTCCCAACCGGAAACACCCATGCCCCCGGACCAGGTGGCCTGCCTACCAGTTACAACCAGTATCTTCCACCATGGCCTCTCTGTACGGTGTGTGCTAGAAAGAGGTTGATAACTTACTGAACCGTACTCTACTTGCTGTAGAGACGAGTGGTAGTACGAAACAAGTATGGGGGTTACTGGAACAAGACTCGATCTACGGTCGACTCAGGAGGTTCAAGCATTCCCTGCATGATTAGTATAACAAATATATATCATCAAACAGAGTCACCACTCATATCACCTTACCATGCCATACCAGACAGAACCGTCCCGACGGAGACCGGCGACACTCATACCTACCCAAGGCAGAGGTTTTCCCCGGGTTCCTGCCGGTATGCATGTAAAGCTCATGAGGGTGATTATCATCACAAGTGTGTCCATTACCAATAGCATGGAAATCAGTAACATGCACCCATGCATATGATCATATCACATGAAATAACAAGTCCTTCGACATGCGGTGGAGTTATAAATGCATCAATGATCACTCCTAAATATTATGCCGGGGTTCAGCATGCTTGCCTTCAATGTGTGGAAGGGCAGGGTGCTCTCCAAACTTTTGAAAGTTTCTTCTCTCTCCCAAAATCCTATTTTAAAAATATATTTGAATTAACACATATTTCAAAGACAGAACCAAAAAGTTGTTTGAAATTTTTTCAAATAAATCTTAAAATAAACTAGACCAAATTTGAGGAAGGTAGGAAAAAGAATCAACTCATTTGGAGTTATATTTAAAAAGTTATAGCCAGTCAAAGATTTGGTCAAATCTGTTATTTAAAATTAAAACAGAAAAGAAAACGGTTCGGAAGGGAATACGTTTTCGGAGCGGGGAAAGCGTACTGGGGAAAATACGCCTTCACTTAACCGACGTGGATAGGCGCAGGGTCACTGATAGTGGGTCCAAGGGGCCCACTGGTCAGGTTTGACCAGTCCGCCCTCCTCCTTCTTCCTCTGTCCCGAGCGGAGGCGGGACTCCGGCGACCAACGCCGGCGAGCGGCGGCTCCTCGCGGCCTCTGGAGGGCGGGGATGGATCCACACGGCTGGGGCGTTTCTCCCGGTGGTCGAGGGGTCGACAGTGGTGGAAGAAGTCGTCGGCGGTGAGCTTCGCGGCGGAGGGAGGTTTCGGTGCAAAGTGGTTTCGGGGCGGCGGTGGTTCTCGATCGAAATGGAGTAGGGGGAAGGTTTACGGGAGGATGAGGGGGTTCTTGGTGGAGAGAACGAAGAGTGGGAGGCCCTGGTGGTGCCGAATTTGCCAGGGCAGTGGTGGCGGCCGTGGTTGCCGGAGATGAGGAAGACGACGTTTCCCGGACGATTGCGGGCTATGGGGGTGCCATGGGGGTAGCCTGAGGGTGCGTGCGTGCTCAGAGGGGCTCGGGGTCCCTTTTTATAGCGTGGCCATGTCGGTTTGCGGCGGCCGGGGATAAGCTTGCCGGCGAACCGCCCTACTGTGGCTTGCAGGGCAACGTGGCGCGGCTAGGGATGACGGCAAGAGCTAGTGGACGAGAGGGCACTGCTCCAGGGGCCAGGTGGCGAGCCGGGGTGGCTTGGGCGGCGCTGCACGGCGCAGGGCTGTCGGGCGGCGGCGGCGGCTAGCTCTTGGCCTGCTGGGCGCGGCGGGGGCTGCTTGGCGCGTTGCTGCGAGGAGGGGAGCGCGTGGCGTGGTGCTGCAGAGCGAGCCAAAGCCGTGGGGCCAGCGTGTCGGCTCGGGTGCGTGGCTGCAATATGCGCGCTCTGCTCGCGCTCCGGGCGTGCACGGGACGTGTTCGACACTATGTCGGAGCACGCTAGAGGTCGCGGTCGAGGCTGGCAATTAACAGACCTAGGTTAGGAGGAACGGGGAGCCTAGTGGACATGCTGGTTTGATCAAAGGTGCAAGTTCACAGTGCAATGCCACAATCATGCCAGAACTGGTCATGCTCTCCAGGTGTTTGGCAAAATGCCACATGCACTTAGGCAGGTCTTGGGGTGGCCAAAAACTCCAGATGGGGGTCTCTTTAGATGCAAAAGAGAGTGGTGTGGTTAGTTGGACAAAAGGGGAAACTTGCTAGTGCAAGTTTTACAAAACTCCAATTCTGGACAGGAAATAAATGACATTATTTCATGAACCAGAAATGATCCAAAAGGTGCATGCTCTTGGACTTAAGGGTTTAACATGGGGGACTACAAGTAGGAGAAATAATCAAGGGTATAGGAGCAACTAAAATGGTGGTTGATGTACAAATCCTCAAATTGGACCAGAATGGAAATGAGGTTGATCCACTCAAATTTTTAAGAGAACATAAATAGGTTTTTGCACAAAGTGAAATAATATGCTCCTACTGACCTCCCTTAATTTTGGTAGAAGTTTTAAAGAAATATTTAAATAGGTTGTAGTGCAAAATGCACTCTGGACCAGAGAAGAAAAAAATGAGTGCAGGGCTCAAATTATTTTATGAATGAAATATATTTTTGCATAAAAGTTATTTAAAATCATCACATGACATCTCCAAATTTTTGTGGAAATTTTAAGTGAGTCCATCAAATGGTTGTAGTTCAAATATGGTCAATTAACCTTGACAACCATTTCCCAGAAAATAAAGATCAAGCCACTTAATTATTTAATTAATTACACTGATAACAGCAAAGTTTTTCTTGAGAGGTTAAACAAGTCCAACAACATAATTGAAAAGTTTTCTCTCTGGGAAAAACTCATCATAACAGTGAAGGAAATGATTTTTAAAAAAAAATCAAAATGGAGCTCAGAAATCCAAAGTTTTAATTCCTGGCAAAATTTTAAATAAAACCAAGCCAAATTTTTGGGGTGTCACATCAACTATATTGAAGCCCACGAAGACTCAGAAGATGGCATTTTACTCATCAAGCTTAAAGGCCCGGAGCCCAAAGGCGGATTAGGGCCCATAGTGGTAAACCGCCATAGTCAAGTAACTTGTATTGTAAGATAAGGAAAGGAGAGACCGAGCCAGACACTTGTATGAGTCGTCCTCGGGACTCTGTAAACCGGCCGGGCGTTAACCCGTGTATATAAGGGGATGACCCGATGGCGGTTCAGGGACAAGAAACAACAACTCGACAGCCAGGCATAGCTTGTTTAGCTCCCTGGTTAGCGAGACCCCAATAATCCTGTCACAACTAGACGTAGGCCTTTACCTTCATCGAAGGGGCCGAACTAGTATAAAAACCCTTGTGTCCTTTGTCCGGTTTAACCCCTTTAAGCTAACCCGCCGCGATGGCTCCACGACTAAGTCCTTCTATGAGGACATCTGACGTGATATTTCCATGACACCGATCGTCGTCTGATTCCCAAGGCGGCGCTACTCCTAGCCTCATGTTGAATTGAGCGTCCGCTTTTCGCCTACGCTTGTCCTCGCGATAGGCGGCTTGCTCCGCCCTCCTCTTATCCCTCTCCACCCTCCTTTGCGCGTAGAACTCATGCTCGTTGATGATGTCCTGCGGGAAGTGTTGGTGCCATAGCGCCATGGCTTCCTCGTCCATCTCGTTGATGCCGAGACGGTGCTCCCGCCTCCAGTTGTCACGACGATCCTCATCGGTGCTAAGCCGCGGCAGAGGCACGAGCTCCTGCGCCCGCTCCCGCATCGGCACATTGGAGAAGTTCAATGTTCTATGAGGCCACCGGAGGCGCCATGCTGCCGCGTCGTACGCGCGGGCGAGCTCATTGGCAGTGTTGAAATTGCCGTGGCCGAGGCGCATCCCGCAAAACTGGATCTCGGTGGAGAAGTCACCGAGGGGCGCGCGCGGACGATGCGGTATCCCCAAGTTTCCCAGTGACGCGACGGCATGGTGGCGCGGT
This sequence comes from Triticum aestivum, assembly GCF_018294505.1. NCBI lineage: Eukaryota > Viridiplantae > Streptophyta > Magnoliopsida > Poales > Poaceae > Triticum > Triticum aestivum. Next base: position 522,746,695 of record NC_057804.1, on the reverse strand, counting down.
GGCGACGAGGCGAGAAAGAGCGGGGAGAGAGCGGTGGCGAGGTACAGAGTGGGGAGAGAGCGGTGGCGACGCACAGAGCGGGGAGAGAGCGGTGGCGAGGTATAGAGCGGGGAGAGAGCGGTGGCAAGGCACAGAGCGGTGGGAGGGCGTTTGTCACAGCCCTAGAATATTGTTTGTAAATAGTTGCATCTTCATCCAGGTATCATATTTAAATTTCTGAAACATGAATTGAGGATTGTTGTAGCCTCAAAACTTTAATTAAAAGCAGGGCAAAAGAACCCTGGAAATTGCATTCAGTGTTTCCAAAATGGCCTTAAATAATGTTGGTTATATTTGGCAAAGGTTTTTGCACCAAACCAAAAATAATGAGCATTTTTGAGGAATATTTTGGGCACTGAATTTAAATCATTATCTTATTTGCATTTGGAATTATATTCATAACTCGTATAGAATATATTTCCAAATACCCTGAAACATTTTATGTGCTTTTGGAAAAGTCCATTAAGCAACATAAATATATTCAGAGGAATTTTGACACTGGTTTGGAATTGTTCTAAATTCAAACAGTGGCAAAACAAATTAAAAAAAAATAAAAACAGAACAGAAATAAAACAGAGCACCTCACCTGGACTCACCTGTCGCGGCCCAGCTGGCCAGCCCATCTGGCCGGCCCAGCCACCAGGCGCCTCCCCCCCTGTCATCTTCTTCCCCTCGCCCCAAAGCTGCTGCTGTCGCCGTGAGAAAGCGCCGCGCACGCAGGCTCTACCTCCTGCTTCGCGCTGGAGGCTCAACCTCCTCCCTGT
>NC_057804.1:522710648-522745512 GCF_018294505.1 Triticum aestivum | reverse complement strand
GCCACCATCGCCACCGACGCCGTTCGCCGACGCTCCGGAAAGCTCCGCCTCGTCTCCCTCTTCATCCTCACCCAGACGAAAGGCGCCGGAAGCCCCTGGATGCCGCTAGCTCCGCCGTTCCCCTCCTCAGCCACCGAGGATCGCCGTCATCAAATTCGTCGCTGTTCGGCCTTCCCCGAGCTCGCCGTCCACCTCTACGGGATCCACGTGAGCTCCACTCCGTTTCCCCTCCTTCGTTTTGCTCGTTCCCGTGCCGTAGCACCCCCACCCACATTCCCGAGCACCGCCGTCCGCCATGGTCGCGTAGCTCTCCTGACCTGAGCCCCTCTGCTCGAACCCGTGGCACCAGCGTGCTTCTGGTGGCCCGCGGATGCCATCTGGACCATCAGCTCCTCCCCTAGCGCGCCGCAGCCCCAACCCCGCACATGGCCGAACTCCGGCCGCCGTTTTGGAGCTCGCCGTCGTTGGCTCCGGCCACGATAGACCCGGCCTCCACCACCACTAGATGCGCGCGAGTGAGGGCCTCCTCCCTGTGCCCTTCTCTTGCCCAGCGCCGTCTGTAGCGCAGCCCCGGCGAACATCCGCCGCGTTTCGGGTCGCCGCCGGCCGAACTCCGGTGGCCAGTGACGTGGCGCTGTCATTAGCCACTAATGACGCCCTAACCAACCCACCTAGCTCACTGACATCTGGGCCCCACGCCCTAAATAATCTAGGATTTATTTCTGTTTAGATTAGTTCATAATCACGCGGGACCCACCAGTCAGAGTTGACTGGGCTGACGTGTCCGTTGACTGGGCCCACACGTCAGTGTCACTATCCAGCACTAGTCACTGACCCGTGGCCCCCACAGGTCAGATTTGACCTGGACAACGCCGTTGACTTGCTGACGTCACTGTGAAGTCATGCTGATGCAGTAATAGGTTTTCTGGATTTATTTTTATTCAGGAATTTCAGAAAATGCCCTAAACTTCAATAATTCATAGAAATTCAACCGTAACTCCAAATTAAATAATTTATATATGAAAAATTATCAGAAAAATTCAAGGCATCCATCTGTACCATTTTCATGCATGTTAGAACAACTTATAGCTGCTGTTTAGCACAAATCAATTAAATGGCATTTGAATAATCACATATGGAGTTTGAATTTGAATCTTGTATTCAAACCAACTTCATTTAATCTGTTGCTAGTTGCATTAGCTCAAAACACATTCATATTGCCATGTCATGAGCATGCATCATATTGTGCGTTGTATTGATTGTGTTCTTCTTTGTTGCCGGTATTGTCCCCTCTCGATAGACGTGTACTGGCGATGTGATCGATGACACCAATGAAGAACTATATTATCTTCAGAAGTGCCAGGCAAGCAAAACCCCCTTGTTCATTCCGATACAATCCTACTCTCTCGCTCCTGCTCTCTTTACTGCATTAGGACAACAACGATTCATCTGTTACTTGTTGCGGTAGCTGAACCCCTTTATCCTTTGCATGACCTGTCATTGCCACAGTAAATAGATGAAACCCACTAGCATGAGTAGGAGTTGTTTGAGCCCCGTTGTGCCTACTCATTCATGCTTGTTTGTCATGTCTGCTACTGCTTAGAGTTGAGTCAGGTCTGATTCATCGGGGATGAATCAGAGGTGTGTGAACATGTCCTACTGTGTGTGAGCAAGTGTGTGAACACGACTTGGTAAAAGGTGTCGGTGAGAGGCCATGTAGGAGTACATGGTGGGTTGTCTCATTGAAGCCATCCTCGGGAACTGAGTTCTGTGTTTGTGATCCATGATTCAGCTACTACCATACATTGGGCCCTGAAATATGACCCCGCTCGACTTCTTATTCACCCTTGTCCTCTGTCCAGGAGTTGCAAGTAGTTTCTGGTGTTTGTAGTATGCTGGAGGCCGTGGACAGCGCTGACCGTAGGGGTGGGCTGTGATGCGGTAGGCACGTGGCCGGGTATACCGGGCGCCCGTTTGGTGTCACGGAACCCTGTTCACATCGTTTGGGGCTGTGAGCGAAACTCCGGCCGGATCTCCTCATGGATGGAACCCGAATAGGCAATAAACCTGGACTAGAGACTTGAGTGTTTAGGTAGGTCGTGGTCTACACCCACGTCGGCTTTCACTTGAAGTCTGCCGAGCACATGTCGTGTGCAGACGCTAAGTGGTGGAAACATGTATGAAGAAGTACACCCTTGCAGGGTTAACATCATCTATTCGAATAGCCGTGTCCGCGGCAAAGGACTTCTGGGTTGCTTATATCAGTTCATAGACAAGTGAAAGTGGATACTCTAAAATACGCAAGATAAGCGTGAGTGCTATGGATGGCGTTCTCGTAGGGAGACGGGAGCGGATCCATAGTGGTGTATTGCTATGGTGAATATGTGGACTCGTGTGCGCCACCTCAAAGAGTTACTTGCAGTCCTAGTTTAGGATAGCCACCGAGTCAAAGCTGGCTTGCTGCAGTTAAACCCCACCATCCCCTTGGTTGATAATGATGCATATGTAGTTAGTTCTGACGTAAGTCTTGCTGGGTACATTTGTACTCACGTTTGCCTATTTTATGTTTTTGCAGAGAGACTTCGGTCTCGCTAGTAGTTCCGCGTGGACTTTGACGTTTAGCTTGTTACCTCAGCTACGATCTTGTGCCCTCGGCAGGATCTGGTAGATAGTCAGGCTTCTCAGCCTTTTTCATTTCTAGATGTCTGTACTCAGACATGTTAAGCTTCCGCATGTGCTTTGACTTGTATGCTCTGATTGTTGGGTCATGAGACCCATGTTTGTAATATCTCGCTCCTCGGAGCCTATTGAATAAATATTTGAGTCGTAGAGTCATGTTGTGATGCCATGTTGTATTTGCACATATCGAGCATATTGTGTGTATGTTATTGAAATGCTTGGTATGTGTGGGATCTGACAACCTAGTTGTTTATCCTTGGTAGCCTCTCTTACCGGGAAATGTCTCCTAGTGTTTCCACTGAGCCATGGTAGCTTGCTACTGCTTCGGAACACTTAGGCTGGCCGGCATGTGTCCTTCTTCGTTCCTGTGTCTGTCCCTTCGGGGAAATGTCACGCGATGAATACCGGAGTCCTGTTAGCCTGCTACAGCCCGGTTCACCGGAGTCCTGCTAGCCCAGTGCTACAGCCTGGATTCACTCGCTGTTGACCGACACGTTCGATGCTGGGTCATGGATGCCTGTCCCTGTAAGTTTGCGCCACTTTGGGTTTACGACTAGCCATGTCAGCCCGGGCTCCTTATCATATGGATGCTAGCGACACTATCATATACGTGTGCCAAAAGGCGCAAACGGTCCCGGGCAAAGGTAAGGAGACACCCGTGGGAATACCGTGCGTGAGGCCGCAAAGTGATATGAGGTGTTACATGCTAGATCGATATGGCATTGAGTCGGGGTCCTGACAGCGTTGGATTTTATAAAGCACACCGGACGCCGCGCGCCAAAACTAGCGCACACCCGGCCGCTTTTTCCCGCGCGCGCGTGATCCTTTCCCGATGTCTCTGCTATCTCTACTCTCTTCTCTACTGTTATATTTATTTAATATTTATCTCTACTTCTCTATTGTCTACTTTTTTCCCTATACTTTTTTTTCTTGCAATATAGGCCGTCCGATTTATATCTGACAGATAGGAAGGAAACAAATGGGAATTTTGCAAAAAGATACCCATACCCCTCTCCAGTTTTGCAAATAAGGCCTTCCCTCGTTCATCCTTTTCTCCCACAAGATAAACTGTTGGGGATATAACTACTGAGTGTAAACCGCCCAGGAGGGGCTGGTTCACCCTCAACTATATTGAAGCCCACGAAGACTCAAAAGATGGCGCTTTACTATGAAGCTTAGAGGCCCGGAGCCCAAAGGCGGATTAGGGCCCATAATGGTAAACCGCCATAGTCATGTAACTTGTGTTGTAAGATAAGGAAAGGAGAGACCGAGCCGAACACTTGTATGAGTCGGCCTCGGGACTCTGTAAACCGGCCGGGCGTCAACCTGTGTATATAAGGGGACGACCCGCGGCGGTTCAGGTACAAGAAACACAACTCGATAGCCAGGCATAGCTTGTTTAGCTCCCTGGCTAGCGAGACCCCAATAATCACATCACAACTAGACGTAGGCCTTTACCATCATCGAAGGGGCCGGACTAGTATAAAATCCCTCATGTCCTTTGTCCGGTTTAACCTCTTTAAGATAACCCGTCGCGATGGCTCCACGACTAAGTCCTTACACGAGGACATCTGACGTGATATTTCCACGACAGTTGGCGCCCACCGTGGGGCTATCGCACGATGGTTTCGAGTTCTTGAAGGGCAGCTTTGAAGGACTCAAAGGATATGTGGTGGGACGGATGACCAAGAGTCGTCGCGGCAAGATCTACATCGACGATGCAGGCTGGGGCCCCGAGGCCGGCTCAATCGAGTACAGGTACCGGGTCCCCTTCGGCGGAATTCACGTCTTCATCGGCAAGATCGGCGAATCGGGCCCTGAGCCAGACACCTGCACCGACCTCGTCGAAACGGCTCAGCGTGCAAGTCCCGCCCGGATTCAGCCTACCATGAAGCGTGCGTTTGTGGGATGCGTCCACGGGATTGGATCTGAACCGGAATCTGAGGGTGAGACGGTCGCTTATTCCGACGGGGAATCATCCGCTGGTGAAACCGAATCCCTGTACCAAGTTCAGAGTGGCGTGTTTGAAGGGTATTCTGATGGCACCAGTATTCCAGAATTTTTTGAACCGCCAAACCACGTTGGTATCTTCATGGCCGAAACACAACCAACGTTGCAAAACTCTACGGCGGCGGCGTCTGGACCGGTAGTAGGGGCAGGAGGCTCCGCGCGTAGGCCGGCTCAAGTTCTCTCCGGTTTGGTGGATGCCTGGGCGGCCTTGTTGACCACAGCAGTTACACCAGCGACGCAAGATCAGCACAATGCAGACATTGCGAGTCTAAAAGATCAGATAACGCAAGGCAAGGCGGACTTAGCGGCTGAGGAAACCAGGATGGCGGAGGTACGGGCCGCTTTAGATGCCCAGGCGCAAAGGATTCAAGCTGAGGATTATCGGCTTTTGATGGATCAGAACGCTTTAAATCAAGTATCCAGGAGGAAACATCAATCTTGCTTGCCGGCGGATTACAACGCAATGAATCTCTTTGGAACGCCAGGTGCAGGAACTAGTAACCCGCTAGCAGTAAACCGGAATACCAATCCAAGGACCGGGGCGCCGGGTCAGCCTCAGGTGATGGGTCCACCTCAGCATACGGACAACCTGCCGCGGTATACCACACCGCCGCCGGGTCACTTCTCTACCCCGTTGGATAATATGATAGCAGCAGCATCCCGATTGGCTGCTATTCCGATTGAAGGTGAATCGCCGGCAACGGTTGAGACACGGCGGGCCAGGGATCTTCTTCAAACAGCTTTGACACAGCAGCAAGCTTACTCATATAGCCGAGACAGGGTTCACTCAAGTCCACGACCGAGCAAAAGCTATAGCAGGCATATAGATGAACCGGAGGTGTCTAGCAGTGCGCGGCGCCGCATTGTCCCTCAAGGGCCTAATCCGGTGCATGGTGATATGAACGCTCAGGACGTGGTGTATAATGGCAGAGCACGAAGGGAGGTCGCTTTAGCAGCACAACATACGGGTCGATACCAACCCGCCCCGGTTCAGCCAGCAGCGTCAGTGGACCAAGGCGTCGGAGTTGCTTTCAGCTCGTGGGTAGTGTCATGCCTTATTCCGGCTCTCCGTAATGTGCGATTGCCTAAGGACTTCAAGGGCCCACGTAAGGTGCCGAATTACACCGCTGATCAGCCACCCGAGGCGTGGGTAGAAAGTTATGAGATGGCAATGGAGATGCTGGACGTTGATGAAGCGGCTTGTGCAAAGTACTTCACAATAATGTTGGAGGGAACAGCCCGTATCTGGTTGAAAAATTTACCACCTAACTCCATTGAGTCATGGGACCGGTTGAAGGCCCGGTTTATAGCCAATTTCAAGGACACATGTAAGCAGCCTATGTCCATTGTGGATCTTGATGCCTGTGTGCAAGGGGAGAACCAGTCAACAACTCATTGGGTGCGCCAGGTTTCAGAAGTCTTGCATTCATCAGACCGTATTAATGCTGGCTCGGCTATCATCACCTTGGAGCATAATTGCCGATTTAAGTCACTGAAGATGAAGTTGGGACGGCTCAAGCGTCACTGCAATGACATGGGCACCCTCATGGCCGCCTTTGTCAAGTATGCCGATTCTGATAATACTAAGGATCCCGATTCTGATGAGGAGAAACCGGAGAAGGGAAAGAAGAACGGCGGTGCAAAGGGACAGCAGCACAACCAAGGAGGCCATGGGAATAACGGTAAGCGTAAAGCTGATTCAGATTTTATCGCTAATGCTAATGTGCAGCGTCGTAAGGGTAAACCGCCCCAGCGCGGTGGCGGAATGAATCTGGAGCATTTGTTGAATCAGCCCTGCCCAAAGCATGGGACCAAGGAGGTTCCCGCAACGCATCTCTAAAAAAATTGTCACATTATGAAGGAATTCAAAAACTCTGATCTTTTTCGGTATGATCAGGGTCCATCGGGCGGTTCAGGCCCAGGTTTTCATGGTGGCGGCAGTTCAAACTCTGGATTTCAGAATAATCAGGGCACCTAGAGCAACCAAGGTGGTAATAACCAGCAGAGTAATCAAGGGAATCAACAGCAGTCGAACTACCAGAGTCACCCAAAGCAGTTGAATGGTGGGCAGTATCATGTGTTCACCACTAGTTTGTGCAAGCATGATCAGAAGCTTCACAAGAGGGCTGTTAATGATGTTGAACCGGCGGTACCACGTTACCTGCGGTGGTCCGAGCAACCTATTGTATGGAGCAGAGAGGATCATCCGCCCCGGGTTGACAATCCGGGTCACCTGGCTTTGGTGGTGGCACCTCAGGTGTGAGGTTATAAGTTCACCAAGGTACTCATGGATGGAGGGAGCAGTATCAACATTCTGTATTATGAGACCTTCCGTCGCATGGGGTTGACAGACAAGAGTCTTAAACCGTCCAATACTGTTTTCCATGGTGTGGTACCAGGTAAATCGGCATATCCTGTTGGTAAGATCGCTTTGGAAGTTGTGTTTGGTGATGAACATGATTCCCGGTCGGAGACATTGACCTTTGAAGTGGTGAGGATCCAGAGCCCGTACCATGCACTGTTTGGGCGACCGGCTTATGCAAAGTTCATGGCGAGGCCTTGTTATATTTATTTGCAGCTCAAGATGCTGGGTCATAAAGGGACCATTACGGTTCACGGAAGTCGTAAAATCGCTTTGGATTGTGAGGAAGGTGATGCGGCCTATGCTGAGTCGGTTTATGCTATAGAGGAGCTAAAGTTTTATTAGGAAAATGTTGATCCGGTAGACATGACCACTCTTAAGAAGCCTACCACTAAGCATGACCCAACCATGCATTTCAAACCGGCTAATGAGACTAAACTTGTTCACTTTGTTCCTGGCGATTCATCCAAGCATTTAGCATCAGAACAAATCTGGATCCAAAATAGGAAAGCGCGCTCATCGAGTTCATTCGTGAGAAGCGGGACATTTTTGCATGGAAGCCTTCTGATATGATAGGTGTACCGAGGGAACTCACTGAGAACACTCTCAATATTGATCCCAAGTTTAATCCGGTCAAGCAATTTCTTCGTCGCTTTAACGAGGAAAGACGCAAGGCAATTGGTAAAGAGGTAGCCCGGCTGTTGGCTGCTGGGTTTATCGTTGAAGTGTTTCACCCTGAGTGGTTGGCTAATCCGGTGCTTGTTCTTAAGAAAAATGGCACTTGGCGCATGTGTGTGGATTACACAGATTTGAACAAAGCTTGTCCGGCCAATCCTTTCGCTCTCCCGCGTATTGATCAGATCATTGATGCGACGGCGGGTTGTGAGCGTTTGAATTTTTTGGATGCTTATTTAGGCTATCATCAGATCAAAATGGCAGTTAAGGACTAGGAGAAGACCGCCTTCATCACTCCCTTTGGAGCCTTCTGCTATGTTTCTATGCCCTTTGGGCTCAAGAATGCCCAGGCAACTTATCAGCGATGTGTGTAGAATTGTCTTCACACTCAGATTGGGCGCAATGTTCATGCCTATGTTGATGACATTGTGGTAAAATCCAGGAAGAAGGAGACACTGATAGATGATCTCAAGGAGACCTTTGACAATCTGCGGGTTTACAAGATGATGCTCAATCCGGACAAGTGTGTCTTTGGTGTTCCGGCAGGCAAGCTTCTAGGCTTTCTGGTGTCCAACAGAGGCATTGAGGCTAATCCGGAGAAGATCAAAGCGATTACATCTTTGGCTAAACCGGCGTGCATCAATGATGTTCAGCGTCTAGCAGGGCGGATTGCAACCCTAAGCCAGTTTATCAGCTGTTTGGGAGAGAAAGCGATCCCTCTATATCAGATGTTGAAGAAAATAGACACCTTTGTCTAGAGTGATGCGGCTAATGCGGCGTTTGAGGACTTGAAGCGGCAGTTGGCTGAACCACCGGTCCTTGCTGCTCCGGTTGACAGGGAGCCCTTGTTGTTGTACGTGGCTACTAATGCACGTGATGTCAGTGTGGCAATTGTGGTGGAGCGCAAGGAGGCTGGTTAGGAGTACCCGGTTCAACGACCGGTTTACTATATCAGTGAGGTGCTTATCGAGTCAAAGCAGCGATATCCGCATTGGCAGAAGCTCGTATATGGGGTTTTTATGGCAAGTCGGAAGCTCAAACAATATTTACAAGGCCATTCCATTATGGTTGTCAGTTCAGCTCTGTTGGTTGATATAATTCAGAACAGGGAAGCTACTGGCCGGGTTGCAAAATGGGCAATTGAACTTGGTCCACATGGTCTGAAGTATGTGCCCCGAACAACCATAAAGTCTTAGGCACTTGTGGACTTCATCAATGACTGGACCGAGTTAGAAGCGCCAGAGGACAAACCGGATAATACATACTGGACTATTCATTTCGATGGATCCAGGCAATTGGAGGGCTCGGGGGCTGGAGTTGTTCTTACTTCCCCTCGAGGTGATAAGATTCGTTATGTCCTCCATTTAATGTTCCCCTATACTAACAATGCAGTTGAGTACGAGGCTCTGCTCCATGGGCTCCGTGTGGCCAAGGAGATGAACTTAAGCCGGGTATGATGCTTTGGAGACTCTGATCTGGTGGCTCAACAAGTTTCTGGCACTTGGGATTCTAAGGATCCACTCATGGCGGCTTACAGACGTGAGGTGGATATTGTGGCGGATTACTTCAAAGGGTATCAGGTTGAGCATATCGATCGGCGCAAGAACGAAGCAGCAGACGCTTTAAGCCGGCTTGGATCTCAGCGTAAACCAGTACCTCCCAATACCTTTTTAGATATCTTGCATAACCCGTCTGTTAAGTTGCCTACAGAGGAGGATTTGGCTATCCCTGATCTGGAGGCTCAATTGGTGGCCGCTTTACACGTTGTGCCGGATTGGACGGTTCCATATCTGGCGTATATGAACCGGGGCGAGTTACCAGATGATGAAGTCCTGGCCCGGCAGATAGTCCGACGGTCCAAGTCCATGGTTATTCACAATGGCGAGTTACACCGCTGCAGCGTTTCAGGCGTATTTCAGCGTTGTGTTTCTCCGGAAGAAGGCCAAGAGATCCTACGGGAAATTCATGAAGGGGATTGTGGTCATCATGCCGGTTCAAAGTCCTTGGTTGCAAAAGCTTTTCATCATGGATTCTACTGGTTGACAGCTCATGCTGATGCGGAGGATCTAGTAAAGCGATGTGACGCTTGTCAAAAGTTTTCACGCAGAGCTCATGTTCCGGCTCAAGAATTAAGGATGATTCCCATCACTTGGCCGTTTGCCACTTGGGGGCTTGACATGGTGGGACCCTTTAAACGCTCCAAGGATAAGAAGACCAACCTGCTGGTGGCGGTTGACAAGTTTACCAAGTGGGTTGAAGCGGAGCCTGTCAGCAAGTGTGAAGCGGCTACGGCGGTTCAATTTCTCAAAAAGATTATCTTCCCCTTTGGTTTTCCACACAACATCATCACGGATAATGGCACAAACCTCTCTAAAGGTGAGATGGAAGATTTTTGTCAGAGAGAACACATCCGGCTTGACTTAGCATCCGTGGCGCACCCCCAGACCAATGGTCAAGCGAAGAGAGCTAATCAAGAAATCTTGAAGGGTATTAAACCCCGGCTTATGGTCCCTTTAAAGCGGACGCCGGGTTGTTGGGTGGAAGAATTACCTTCTGTGTTATGGAGCATCAACACTACTCCCAACAGATCGACGGGTTACACGCCTTTCTTCATGGTGTACGGGGAAGAGGCGGTCCTCCCAAGTGATATTCGTCACGATTCGCCCCGGGTTGCTAATTATGTTGAAGCAGACAATGAGCAAGCACGCCAGGAGGCGTTGGACCTGTTAGATGAAAAACGGGATATGGCTTTAGCCCGTTCGGCGGTTTATCAGCAAGACCTGCGGCATTATCACAGCCGCCGGGTCAGGACAAGGACCTTTCAAGAAGGCGATTTCGTGCTCCGGCTCATCCAGGATCAAACCGACATGCACAAGTTATCCCCACCTTGGGAAGGGCCCTTTGTGGCCCCACCGACATGCACATGCATAATACCTCATTGACGTTTGAGACAACTCACACACTTCTGAGGAGGAGACCCGGCGGCCGTGGAACATAGCTCTCCTATGGCCTTACTACACTTGAGCCATTGGCTTTTCTTATGTACATATTTTGACAATGTATATATTATGATCAATAAAATAAACCAACATCCTTGCTATAAGCAGGGCCTCTGCTGTTTTTTCTCAAATATCCTTTGAGTTACATGGGGGCTTCAGCTGACAAAGCGGAGTACTACCTGTTAAACCGGCTATCATGCCACATTACAGCTTGGGAGCTTCACACCCAAGGGGCCAAAGAGAGTCTGGATGCTTTGCACAGCTCAAACATAGGCACCCAATGAGCACAACTCATCACGTTACTTGGGGGCTCTTTGTGTAAAGTAACAAAGAGTTTGAAAGGACCCTTGTAGCCGGGTATCAACCCACGGCTTGGAAGCCCGGTATATTTACCTAAAACCCTGGGTTAACCTGCCTTCATCAAGTAAGCCACTCCTATCCAGGTAATCCTGGCATGACCCTTTGAACGTTTGACAGTTTCTCTCATAGAGACCCTGAACTTGTCAAAGTTAAAACGGTGATTGGTTAGTTGGAGGCCCATCTTAAAAGGCTTTGTCAAATGGTTTAACTCAGCGGCCTGGCAGCCGATGAAAAGCCTCAAATTTGGGCCTGGCAGCCCTCGAAAAGCCTCGACTACACGGTTTTATTTGCGTTTGTCATTTTTTTTCTTTTGATGACTTCTATGTTAAACTGGTATCTTTGATCTGGTATGGCTTTTTAGTCATCATATTAACCCAGTGTTTGTTAACCCGGCTTGGATCTCAACTAAAAGTTGACGAGCCTTATTATTAAACTGGAGTTTATTAACCCGGCCTCGCTTTGACTACTTGTCGCCAGTTTTGATCATCTGGTGTTCATCATAACCCGGCATGACTTATACACCATCAGTACAAGGTGAAGTTGTACAAAATTCAAGATTTGGGTCTTCACCCTTATTACAATCAATGTTGGTAAACCAACTAAAGTGATATCACATCACATGTATGAGTTATTTCATATTTCTTAAGGTTTGATTGTTAATCAGGCTTTATCTTGGGTATTATGACCCGTCCAGCGGTCAATCGCCAGGACAAACTTTCTTTCTGCAGGATTCAGAGTCATGTTATCATAGCATAAGCAAACATTGCATGTGTTATGGCGGTTCAACACAACTAGTGCATCAGCACAACAAACCATAGAGTTTTAGCTAGCCTATTACGACGCACTTTGAGGCCCAAAAAGCTGATTGTTCTTGCACAATAAAAGTTTATCACAGAAACATAAATGTCGGATTAAGACTTGTTGCTCGGACGACGTGAAGTGGAAGGATCTTCAGGCGCCGGTTCAATCTCTTCCTCTCCACCCAGTGGTTGGAAGTCATGGGTGGTCAAGTCAATCCGGGTTAATGCCTGAAAGACAGCCTCTTCACCTATCAGATTGGACGGGTCAATATCAGGGGCGTAAGTGTGCTAACGAATTGGCGGGATAAGATTTTGTGTCTTTGTCACCGTCGTGTCAACTCAATGGTTCTCTTCATCATAAAAAGACCGATGAACAGTCAGGTTGGCTTCTGCAGCTAGTTGACTAGACAGTGGACGCATCTCCGTTGTCAGAGCTTTGAGTGTGTCATTATCAAATGCTGATCCGTCTGCCTGTTCATCTGGAAATCCCTTGGCAATGTCAACCGGATCCAAGTCAGATATCCATGCTTTGGCCTGGGTCAGTGCCAGTAAAGCGCTAGACCTGGCAGCAGACCGCTTCACCTCCTCTATCTGGGCCGGCGTCATGGATAAGCTCGCTAAGGTATCCTTGATCAGTGTTGGTGCCGGTTTGTTATAGGAGACTGCAGAAATAAGCCGTTGGGCACCGGTGTACAGTTGTTCAATCAGTGTATAAGCCGCCTTCAATTTCATCCGCATATCTGTTCAAAGATGAGCAATGCGATGGCCTGCGACGGTTTAAGAAATTTAAGTTAAACCGGCGGAGTTCATAGTACTACAGAGCACGTGTACTAAGGTACTTACCAAACACGGCAGCCGTCATGGAGTTCACTTGATGCTTCAGACCCGTCAGCACTTCTTCCACCATTTTAAGGGCTGCTTCAGCATCTTCCGCCCACTTCAATAAAACATCTCTTTCAGTTTCGCAGTTGGTGCGGTCTGTTTTGAAGCCCTCTTTAAGTTTTTCCATGGTTGCCAAGGCACCCTTGGGCTCTTCTTTGGCTTTAGAGGTTTCTTCTTGCTATAGTTTGAGGATTTCTTGGAGATCGGCGGTTTGAGACTCCTTGGTCTTCATGTCAGCCTGCAAAGTTAGATGATACAATAGTTACAGATTTCTTAAAGTCCCAAGCGCATAATCAATTAAACACTTGGCACTTGGGGGCTAATGAGGATTGCTTTTTAAAAGTAAATATTTTTCAAAGTCCCAAGGCTCAATCCAGGTATTAAGCTTGGCACTTGGGGGCTAATGTACGTTCAATGTCATAAAGGAAAGGCTGTTCAACAGGGACAGACAGTCCCGGTTTGTCTTCAAGAAGACAAACCGGCCCATGGGAGTTACTATGATTGAAGTGTTCTTTACATCAAAGACCCGGCTTATCTTCAGGAGATAAACCGGCCCTTGGGGGCTACAATGGAAAAATTACAGGCTTGAACAAGTTTCAAAGTATTCATACCTCATAACGCTCCTTCATTAGATTTACCAAACCGGCTTCCAGGTCGCGGTTTAAATAACTGGAATGAAGCTCTTCAGCGCTCAGATTGACATAGTGGGATAAATCCGTCTTCCCCTTCCCCTTGCCCATAGCGGCGAATTCCTCCTTAGCGGTATGTTTGGCCAAGATAACCGGATTGCCAGGACTGGTGTGACCCGTGCCAGTGAGTACAACATCATCATCATCATTCTTTGATGGGCTTGGCGGTTTGCTGGCACCCCTGGCTGGACTTGGCGGGTTAGCTGCCGGGCTTGGCGGACCAGCAGCCGGACTTGGTGGAGGGGTAGTACGAGGGCTCGACGGATCAATATGGATTGACGGATCAGCCTCCGACGGATTAGCCTCAGTACCTGCACCTTGCCGGATGGAATCATCCATAACATCAGTACTTATACCGGTGTCCTCCGCAGCCCTCTCCGGTTCCGCTTCACCAATGGGGGCACTGGTTTTAGCCTTCTTGCTCAGGCGAGCTTTGGCACTGTGATATCACAACAAATATTAACACGATAAACCGAACTGTGAAGGAAAAACATGAAGGCTAATATACTTACCCAGGGATGGTTTTCAGGGGAGGCAGTTGAGTGGTTGATGAACCGCCAGACGAGTTGGAAGACACCTGGTAATTGGGATCAGACGGATTAAGTGGGTCTCTAAAGAAACCCTTCAAATGATAAAGTTTTTCAGGAGAACAAGTAACCTCTGGGCGACGCTTCCGATTTGGCGTATCCGGTAAACCGGAAGAGGTGATCTGCTGGCCACTGTGCCGGGTTGTGCGACGTTCTTCAGCTTGCTGTGTCTTCAAAGAAAATTTTGGATCCAGATAAGCAAGAGGGTGAGAGTATTTCACTTTCTCAACTATACGGCGAAATCTTTGAACCGGCACAGGATCTAAATCGGAGGAAAGAGAGATTACCTCAACATGGTTGATGTCTACTACACAACCTTCTTCTTGTAGACGTTGTTGGGCCTGCAAGTGCACAGGTTTGTAGGACAGTAGAAAATTTCCCTCAAGTGGATGACCTAAGGTTTATCAATCCGTAGGAAGCATAGGATGAAGATGGTCTCTCTCAAACAACCCTGCAACCAAATAACAAAGAGTCTCTTGTGTCCCCAACACACCCAATACAATGGTAAATTGTATAGGTGCACTAATTCGGCGAAGAGATGGTGATACAAGTGCAATATGGATGGTAGATAAAGGTATATGTAATCTGAAATAATAAGAACAGCAAGGTAGCGAGTGGTAAAAGTGAGCGTAAACGGTATTGCAATGATAGGAAACAAGGCCTAGGGTTCATACTTTCACTAGTGTAAATTCTCTCAACAATAATAACATAGATAGATCATATAACAAGCCCTCAACATGCAACAAAGAGTCACTCCAAAGCCACTAATAGCGGAGAACAAACGTAGAGATCATGGTAGGGTACGAAACCACCTCAAAGTTATTCGTTCGGATCGATCTATAAAAGAGTTCGTACTAGAATAACACCTTAAGACACAAATCAACCAAAACCCTAATGTCACCTAGATACTCCATTGTCACCTCAAGTATCCGTGGGCATGATTATACGATATGCGTCACACAATCTCAAATTCATCCAACCAACATAAAAGTACTTCAAAGAGTGCCCCAAAGCTACTACCAGAGAGTCAAGAACGTGTGCCAACCCCTATGCATAGGTTCCCAATGTCACAAATCCCGCAATTTGATCACCAAAACATACATCAAGTGGCACATGATATCCCATTGTCACCATAGATAATCACGGCAAGACATACATCAAGTGTTCTCATAAAGACTCAATCCGATAAGATAACTTCAAAGGGGAAACTCAATTCATCACAAGAGAGTAGAGGGGGAGAAACATCATAAGATCCAACTACAATAGCAAAGCTCGGGATACATCAAGATCGTGCCATAGAGGGAACACGAGAGAGAACACGAGAGAGAGAGATCAAACACATAGCTACTGGTACATACCCTCAGCCCCGAGGGTGAACTACTCCCTCCTCGTCATGGATAGCGTCGGGATGATGAAGATGGCCTCCGGTGATGGGATCCCCCTCCGGCAGGGTGCTGGAACAGGGTCCCGATTGGTTTTTGGTGGCTACAGAGGCTTGCGGCAGCGGAACTCCTGATCTATCTTCCGTTCTGGAAGTTTTAGGGTACGACGGTATATATGGGTGAAAGGAGTACGTCGGTGGAGCTACGGGGGTCCCACGAGGCAGGGGGCGCGCCCAGGGGGGCACGCCCTCCACCCTCGTGGACAGCCCGGGGCTCCCCTGGCGTGCACTCCAAGCCCATCAGGTTGGTTTCCTTCCAAAATTAACTTCTCCAGTTGATTTCGTTCCATTTTGACTCCGTCCGATATTCTTTTTCCTCGAGACACTGAAATAGGCATAAAACAGCAAATCTGGGTTGGGCCTCCGGTTAATGCGTTAGTCCCAAAAATAATATAAAAGTGGATAATAAAGCCCAATATTGCCTAAAACAGTAGATAAAGTAGCATGGAGCAATCAAAAATTATAGATACGTTGGAGACGTATCAAGCATCCCGAAGCTTAATTCCTGCTCGTCCTCGAGTAGGTAAATGATAAAAAAGAATTTTTGATGCGGAGTGATAATTTGGCATAATTTCAATGCAAATCTTCTTGATTGTGATATGAATATTCAGATCTGAATTCAAGACAAAAGTTCATATTGACACAAAAATAATAATACTTCAAGCATACTAATCAAAGCAATCATGTCTTCTCAAAATAACATGGTAAAAGAAAGTTCATCCCTACAAAATCATATAGTTAGGCTATGCTTCATTTTTGTCACACAAAGATGTTCCCAACTTCTATACCCCCGATGACAAGCCAAGCAATTGTTTCATACTTAAATAATCTCAAACTTTTTCAACTTTCACGCAATACATGAGCGTGAGCCATGGATATAGAACTATGGGTGGAATAGAATATGATGATGGGGATTGTGTGGAGAAGACAAAAAAGGAGAAAGTCTCACGTTGACGAGGCTAATCAACGGGCTATGGAGATGCCCATCAATTGATGTCAACATGAGGAGTAGGGATTGCCATGCAACGAATGCACTAGAGCTATGAATGCTCAACAAAATAAAACTAGTGGGTGTGCATCCAACTCGCTTGCTCATGAAGACCTAGCGTATTTGAGGAAGCCCATCGTAGGAATATACAAGCCAAGTTCTATAATGAAAGATTCCCACTAGTATAAAAAGGACAACTTATGAGACTCACTATATGAAAAACATGGTGCTACTTTGAAGCACAATAAATGAGACTCACTACATGAAGAACGAGGTGCTACTTTGAAGCACAAAATATGGGACTCACTACATGAAGAACATGGTGCTACTTTGAAGCACAAGTGTGGAAAAAGAGATAGTAGCATTGCCCTTTTTTTCTTTTTTTTTTCTTTTTTTTGTCCTTTTTTTTATTTTTTTATTTTGGCCTTTCTCTCTTTTTTTGGGCAATGCTCTAATAATGATGATCATCACACTTCTATTGATTACAACATAAGGATTACAACTCAAAACTTAGAACAAGATATGACCCTATATGAATGCCTCCGACGGTGTACCGGGATGGTGCAATGAATCAAGAGTGACATGTATGAAAAATAATGCATGGTGGCTTTGCCACAAATATGATGTCAACTACATGATCATGCAATGGCAATATGATCATGCAACTACCGGGATGGTGCAACTTCTCTATGGTTCATACCCTCCGATACTACTCATAGATGCATCAAAATAAGCAAACAACACAATGAAAACACAATCTGTCAAAAACAGAACAGTCTATAGTAATCTGTATAAAAAGTATACTTCTGGAACCCCAAAAATTATGAAATAAATTGCTGGACCTGACTAATTTTTCTATTAATCATCTTCAAAAAGAATCAACCTAAAAGCGCTCCCCAGTAAAAAATGGCAGCCATTCTCGTGAGCGCAAAAGTTTCTGTTTTCTACAGCAAGATCATATAAACTTCACCCAAGTCTTCCCAAAGGTTCTACTTGGCACTTTATTGGAACAAAAGCTATAAAACATGATTACTAAAGTAGCATAATCATGTGTACACACAAAAACAGTAAAGGTAAATATTGGGTTGTCTCCCAAGAAGCGCTTTTCTTTAATGCCTTTCTAGCTAGGCATGATGATGACAATGATGCTCACATAAAAGATAAGAATTGAAACATAAAGAGAGCATCATGAAGCATATGACTAGCACATTTAAGTCTAACCCACTTCCTATGCATAGGGATTTTGTGAGCAAAAAACTTATGGTAACAATAATCAACTAGCATAGGATGGCACAACAAGCATAACTTCAAGGTTTTAAGCACATAGAGAGGAAACTTGACATTATTGCAATTCCTACAAGCATATGTTCCTCTCTCATAATAATTTTCATTAGCATCATGAATGAATTCAACAATATAACCAGCACCTAAAACATTCTTTTCATGATCTACAAGCATAGAAAATTTACTACTCTCAACATAAGCAAGATTCTTCTCATGAATAATAGTGGGAGCAAACTCAACAAAATAACTATCATATGATGGAAAATTAAGATCAAGATGACACGTTTCATGGTTATCATTATCCTTTAAAGCATACGTGTCATCACAATAATCATCATAGATAAGAAGCATGCTTTCATCATAGTAAATTTGCTCATCAAAGCTTGGGGGACAAAAAATATCATCTCCATAAAACATAGCTTCCCCAAGCTTGTGGCTTTGCATATCATTAGCATCATGGATATTCAAAGAATTCGTACTAACAAAACTGCAATCATGCTCATCTGTCACATATTTTATGCCAAGAATTCTATGTAATTCTTCTTCTAGTACTTGAGCACAATTTTCCTTTCCATCATACTCACGAAGGATATTAAAAAGGTGAAGCGTATGAGACAAACTCAACTCCATTTTTTTGTAATTTTCTTTTATAAACTAGACTAGTGCTAAAACAAGAAACAAAAAGATTCGATTGCAAGATCTAAAGATATACCTTCAAGCACTCACCTCGCCAGAAAAGAGCTTAGTGACGGAGTGTGAGTACCCTTTACCTAGCCTCCCCGGCAACGGCGCCAGAAAAGAGCTTGATGTCTACTACACAACCTTCTTCTTGTAGACGTTGTTGGGCCTGCAAGTGCACAGGTTTGTAGGATAGTAGCAAATTTCCCTCAAGTGGATGACCTAAGGTTTATCAATCCGTAGGAGGCGAAGGATGAAGATGGTCTCTCTCAAACAACCCTGCAACCAAATAACAAAGAGTCTCTTGTGTCCCCAACACACCCAATACAATGGTAAATTGTATAGGTGCACTAGTTTGGCGAAGAGATGGTGATACAAGTGCAATATGGATGGTAGATAAAGGTATTTGTAATCTGAAATAATAAAAACAGCAAGGTAGCAAGCGGTAAAAGTGAGCGTAAACGGTATTGCAATGATAGGAAACAAGGCCTAGGGTTCATACTTTCACTAGTGCAAGTTCTCTCAACAATAATAACATAGATAGATCATATAACAAGCCCTCAACATGCAACAATGAGTCACTCCAAAGCCACTAATAGCATAGAACAAACGTAGAGATCATGGTAGGGTACGAAACCACCTCAAAGTTATTCGTTCGGATCGATCTATAAAAGAGTTCGTACTAGAATAACACCTTAGTCCAGCCAGGGGTGCCAGCAAACCGCCAAGCCCTTGGGCTCTTCTTTGGCTTTAGAGGTTTCTTCTTGCTATAGTTTGAGGATTTCTTGGAGATCGGCGGTTTGAGACTCCTTGGTCTTCATGTCAGTCTGCAAAGTCAGATGATACAATAGTTACAGATTTCTTAAAGTCCCAAGCGCATAATCAATTAAACACTTGGCACTTGGGGGATAATGAGGATTGCTTTTTAAAAGTAAATATTTTTCAAAGTCCTAAGGCTCAATCCAGGTATTAAGCTTGGCACTTGGGGGCTAATGTACGTTCAATGTCATAAAGGAAAGGCTATTCAACAGGGACAGACAGTCCCGGTTTGTCTTCAAGAAGACAAACCGGCCCATGGGAGTTACTATGATTGAAGTGTTCTTTACATCAAAGACCCGGCTTGTCTTCAGGAGATAAACCGGCCCTTGGGGGCTACAATGGAAAAACTACAGGCTTGAACAAGTTTCAAAGTATTCATACCTCATAACGCTCCTTCATTAGATTTACCAAACCGGCTTCCAGGTCGCGGTTTAAATAACTGGAATGAAGCTCTTCAGCGCTCAGATTGACATAGTGGGATAAATCCGTCTTCCCCTTCCCCTTGCCCATAGCGGCGAATTCCTCCTTAGCGGTATGTTTGGCCAAGATAACTGGATTGCCAGGACTGGTGTGACCCGTGCCAGTGAGTACAACATCATCATCATCATTCTTTGATGGGCTTGGCGGTTTGCTGGCACCCCTGGCTGGACTTGGCGGTTAGCTGCCGGGCTTGGCGGACCAGCAGCCGGACTTGGTGGAGGGGTAGTACGAGGGCTCGACGGATCAATATGGATTGACAGATCAGCCTCCGACGGATTAGCCTCAGTACCTGCACCTTGCCGGATGGAATCATCCATAACATCAGTACTTATACCGGTGTCCTCCGCAGCCCTCTCCGGTTCCGCTTCACCAATGGGGGCACTGGTTTTAGCCTTCTTGCTCAGGCGAGCTTTGGCACTGTGATATCACAACAAATATTAACACGATAAACCGAACTGTGAATGAAAAACATGAAGGCTAATATACTTACCCAGGGATGGTTTTCAGGGGAGGCAGTTGAGTGGTTGATGAACCGCCAGACGAGTTGGAAGACGCCTGGTAATTGGGATCAGACGGATTAAGTGGGTCTCTAAAGAAACCCTTCAAATGATAAAGTTTTTCAGGAGAACAAGTAACCTCTTGGCGACGCTTCCGATTTGGCGTATCCGGTAAACCGGAAGAGGTGATCTGCTGGCCACTGTGCCGGGTTGTGCGACGTTCTTCAGCTTGCTGTGTCTTCAAAGAAAATTTTGGATCCATATAAGCAAGAGGGTGAGAGTATTTCACTTTCTCAACTATACGGCGAAATCTTTGAACCGGCACAAGATCTAAATCGGAGGAAAGAGAGATTACCTCAACATGGTTGATGTCTACTACACAACCTTCTTCTTGTAGACGTTGTTGGGCCTGCAAGTGCACAGGTTTGTAGGACAGTAGCAAATTTCCCTCAAGTGGATGACCTAAGGTTTATCAATCCGTAGGAAGCATAGGATGAAGATGGTCCCTCTCAAACAACCCTGCAACCAAATAACAAAGAGTCTCTTGTGTCCCCAACACACCCAATACAATGGTAAATTGTATAGGTGCACTAATTCGGCGAAGAGATGGTGATACAAGTGCAATATGGATGGTAGATAAAGGTATATGTAATCTGAAATAATAAGAACAGCAAGGTAGCGAGTGGTAAAAGTGAGCGTAAACGGTATTGCAATGATAGGAAACAAGGCCTAGGGTTCATACTTTCACTAGTGCAAATTCTCTCAACAATAATAACATAGATAGATCATATAACAAGCCCTCAACATGCAACAAAGAGTCACTCCAAAGCCACTAATAGCGGAGAACAAACGTAGAGATCATGGTAGGGTACGAAACCACCTCAAAGTTATTCGTTCGGATCGATCTATAAAAGAGTTCGTACTAGAATAACACCTTAAGACACAAATCAACTAAAACCCTAATGTCACCTGGATACTCCATTGTCACCTCAAGTATCCGTGGGCCTGATTATACGATATGCGTCACACAATCTCAAATTCATCCAACCAACATAAAAGTACTTCAAAGAGTGCCCCAAAGCTACTACCGGAGAGTCAAGAACGTGTGCCAACCCCTATGCATAGGTTCCCAATGTCACGAAATCCGCAAGTTGATCACCAAAACATACATCAAGTGGCACATGATATCCCATTGTCACCATAGATAATCACGGCAAGACATACATCAAGTGTTCTCATAAAGACTCAATCCGATAAGATAACTTCAAAGGGGAAACTCAATTCATCACAAGAGAGTAGAGGGGGAGAAACATCATAAGATCCAACTACAATAGCAAAGCTCGGGATACATCAAGATCGTGCCATAGAGGGAACACGAGAGAGAACACGAGAGAGAGAGATCACACACATAGCTACTGGTACATACCCTCAGCCCCGAGGGTGAACTACTCCCTCCTCGTCATGGATAGCGTCGGGATGATGAAGATGGCCTCCGGTGATGGGATCCCCCTCCGGCAGGGTGCTGGAACAGGGTCCCGATTGGTTTTTGGTGGCTACAGAGGCTTGCGGCGGCGGAACTCCCGATCTATCTTCCGTTCTGGAAATTTTAGGGTACGACGGTATATATGGGTGAAAGGAGTACGTCGGTGGAGCTACGGGGGTCCCACGAGGCAGGGGGCGCGCCCAGGGGGGCACGCCCTCCACCCTCGTGGACAGCCCGGGGCTCCCCTGGCGTGCACTCCAAGCCCATCAGGTTGGTTTCCTTCCAAAATTAACTTCTCCAGTTGATTTCGTTCCGTTTTGACTCCGTCCGATATTCGTTTTCCTCGAGACACTGAAATAGGCATAAAACAGCAAATCTGGGTTGGGCCTCCGGTTAATGCGTTAGTCCCAAAAATAATATAAAAGTGGATAATAAAGCCCAATATTGCCTAAAATAGTAGATAAAGTAGCATGGAGCAATCAAAAATTATAGATACGTTGGAGACGTATCAAGCATCCCGAAGCTTAATTCCTGCTCGTCCTCGAGTAGGTAAATGATAAAAAAGAATTTTTGATGCGGAGTGATAATTTGGCATAATTTCAATGCAAATCTTCTTGATTGTGATATGAATATTCAGATCTGAATTCAAGACAAAAGTTCATATTGACACAAAAATAATAATACTTCAAGCATACTAATCAAAGCAATCATGTCTTCTCAAAATAACATGGTAAAAGAAAGTTCATCCCTACAAAATCATATAGTTAGGCTATGCTTCATTTTTGTCACACAAAGATGTTCCCAACTTCTATACCCCCGATGACAAGCCAAGCAATTGTTTCATACTTAAATAATCTCAAACTTTTTCAACTTTCACGCAATACATGAGCGTGAGCCATGGATGTAGAACTATGGGTGGAATAGAATATGATGATGGGGATTGTGTGGAGAAGACAAAAAAGGAGAAAGTCTCATGTTGACGAGGCTAATCAACGGGCTATGGAGATGCCCATCAATTGATGTCAACATGAGGAGTAGGGATTGCCATGCAACGAATGCACTAGAGCTATGAATGCTCAACAAAATAAAACTAGTGGGTGTGCATCCAACTCGCTTGCTCATGAAGACCTACCATATTTGAGGAAGCCCATCGTAGGAATATACAAGCCAAGTTCTATAATGAAAGATTCCCACTAGTATAAAAAGGACAACTTATGAGACTCACTATATGAAAAACATGGTGCTACTTTGAAGCACAATAAATGAGACTCACTACATGAAGAACGAGGTGCTACTTTGAAGCACAAAATATGGGACTCACTACATGAAGAACATGGTGCTACTTTGAAGCACAAGTGTGGAAAAAGAGATAGTAGCATTGCCCTTTTTTTTCTTTTTTTTTCTTTTTTTTTGTCCTTTTTTTATTTTTTTATTTTGGCCTTTCTCTCTTTTTTGGGCAATGCTCTAATAATGATGATCATCACACTTCTATTGATTACAACATAAGGATTACAACTCAAAACTTAGAACAAGATATGACCCTATATGAATGCCTCCGACGGTGTACCGGGATGGTGCAATGAATCAAGAGTGACATGTATGAAAAATAATGCATGGTGGCTTTGCCACAAATACGATGTCAACTACATGATCATGCAATGGCAATATGACAAAAGTAATGTATGTCATGATGATGATGATGATGGAAGTTGCATGGCAATATATCTCGCAATGGCTATGGAAATGCCATAATAGGTAGGTATGGTGGCTGTTTTGAGGAAGATATAAGGAGGTTTATGTGTGATAGAGCGTATTGTATCACGGGGTTTGGATACACCGGCGAAGTTTGCGCCAACTCTCAAGGTGAGAAAGGGCAATGCACGGTACCGAAGAGGCTAGCAATGGCGGAAAGGTGAGAGTGCGTATAATCCATGGACTCAACATTAGTCAAAAGAACCCATATACTTATTGCAAAAATTTAGAAGTCATCAAAAATCAAGTACTACGCGCATGCTCCTAGGGGGATAGATTGGTAGGAAAAGACCATCGCTCGTCCCCGACCGCCACTCATAAGGATGTACAAGCCAGGTACACTTCATGTTTCAAATTTGTTACACAACTTTAACCATACGTGCATGCTACGGGACTTGCAAACTTCAACACAAGCATTTCTCAAATTCACAATCACCCAACTAGCATGACTTTAATATTATCACCTCCATATCTCAAAACAATTATCAAGCATCAAACTTATCTTAGTATTCAACACACTCAAAAGAAAGTTTCGCATATCTTGAATACCAAGTATATTAACATTAAGCAAATTACCATGCTATTAATGACTCTCAAAGTAATATAAGTGAAGCATGAGAGTTCATCTATTTCTTCAAAATAAAACTACCGCCATGCTCTGAAAGATATAAGTGAAGTACTAGAGTATTCTAGCATGTTATGCAACTATGTGAAAATTCTCTCTCATAAAAGAATTTCAGTTCTTGATACTTTATTCAAAACAGCAGGAAAAGCTAAAGAAAACTACAATGCAAGGATAGCACAACTCATGTGGAGAAGAAAAAACTTAGGCTCAACCGATACTAACCGATAGTTGTTGAAGAAGAAAGGTGGGATGCCTACCGGGGCATCCCCAAGCTTAGATGCTTGAGACTTCTTGAAATATTATCTTGGGGTGCCTTGGGCATCCCCAAGCTTGAACTTTTGTGTCTCCTTAATTCCTCTCATATCATGGTTTCCCTTTTTATCAAAAGCTTCATTCACAACAAACTCAACAAGAACTCGTGAGATAGGTTAGTATAAACCAATGCAAAACCATATCATCTTCTACTGTAGCAAATCACTAACATTATTATTCAACACTGAATACTAAATGTCTCTGTATATTTAATACTCCTATGCTCAAATAGAATCATTAAACAAGCAAACATATGCAAACAATGCAATCATAACAGCAATCTGCCAAAACAGTACAGTCTGTAAAGAATGCAAGAGTATCAATACTTCCCTGACTCCAAAAATTATGAACTAAAATTACCACTGTAATAAATTTATCAGAGCTTAATATGCAAAAAGATTCAACGTTATCCCATGCTCTGACTTTTCTAGGGGATTTTTGCAACAGCGGTAAACTTTCTGTTTTCAAACAGCAACATGCAAACTAGCAAAATAAGCATGGCAAAGGCTATCCTTGACTTTTTTTATTGAAACTAAAGATGCAAAACATTATTCTAACTAACATCAAGCAAACACTATCAAAACAAAATGACGCTCCAAGCAAAACACATATCATGTGGTGAATAAAAATATAGCTCCAAGTAAAGTTACCGATGAACGAAGACGAAAGAGGGGATGCCTTCCGGGGCATCCCTAAGCTTAGGCTCTTGGTTGTCCTTGGATATTGCCTTGGGGTTCCCTGGGCATCCCCAAGCTTAGGCTCTTTCCACTCCTTATTCCATAGTCCATCGAATCATTACACAAAACTTGAATACTTCAACCACACAAAACTCAAAACAAAACTCGTAAGCTCCGTTAGTATAAGAAAATAAACCACCACTTAGATACTGTAATGAACTCATTCTAAATTCATATTGGTGTAATATCTACTGTATTCTAACTTCTCTATGGTTCATACCCTCCGATACTACTCATAGATGCATCAAAATAAGCAAACAACACAATGAAAACACAATCTGCCAAAAACAGAACAGTCTGTAGTAATCTGTATAAAAAGTATACTTCTGGAACCCCAAAAATTATGAAATAAATTGCTGGACCTGACTAATTTGTATATTAATCATCTTCAAAAAGAATCAACCTAAAAGCGCTCCCCAGTAAAAATGGCAGCCATTCTCGTGAGCGCAAAAGTTTCTGTTTTGTACAGCAAGATCATATAAACTTCACCCAAGTCTTCCCAAAGGTTCTACTTGGCACTTTATTGAAACAAAAGCTATAAAACATGATTACTAAAGTAGCATAATCATGTGTACACACAAAAACAGTAAAGGTAAATATTGGGTTGTCTCCCAAGAAGCGCTTTTCTTTAATGCCTTTCTAGCTAGGCATGATGATGACAATGATGCTCACATAAAAGATAAGAATTGAAACATAAAGAGAGCATCATGAAGCATATGACTAGCACATTTAAGTCTAACCCACTTCCTATGCATAGGGATTTTGTGAGCAAACAACTTATGGTAACAATAATCAACTAGCATAGGATGGCACAACAAGCATAACTTCAAGGTTTTAAGCACATAGAGAGGAAACTTGACATTATTGCAATTCCTACAAGCATATGTTCCTCTCTCATAATAATTTTCATTAGCATCATGAATGAATTCAACAATATAACCAGCACCTAAAACATTCTTTTCATGATCTACAAGCATAGAAAATTTACTACTCTCAACATAAGCAAGATTCTTCTCATGAATAATAGTGGGAGCAAACTCAACAAAATAACTATCATATGATGGAAAATTAAGATCAAGATGACACGTTTCATGGTTATCATTATCCTTTAAAGCATACGTGTCATCACAATAATCATCATAGATAAGAAGCATGCTTTCATCATAGTAAATTTGCTCATCAAAACTTGGGGGACAAAAAATATCATCTCCATCAAACATAGCTTCCCCAAGCTTGTGGCTTTGCATATCATTAGCATCATGGATATTCAAAGAATTCGTACTAACAAAATTGCAATCATGCTCATCTGTCACATATTTTATGCCAAGAATTCTATGTAATTCTTCTTCTAGTACTTGAGCACAATTTTCCTTTCCATCATACTCACGAAAGATATTAAAAAGGTGAAGCGTATGAGACAAACTCAACTCCATTTTTTTGTAATTTTCTTTTATAAACTAGACTAGTGCTAAAACAAGAAACAAAAAGATTCGATTGCAAGATCTAAAGATATACCTTCAAGCACTCACCTCGCCAGAAAAGAGCTTAGTGACGGAGTGTGAGTACCCTTTACCTAGCCTCCCCGGCAACGGCGCCAGAAAAGAGCTTGATGTCTACTACACAACCTTCTTCTTGTAGACGTTGTTGGGCCTGCAAGTGCACAGGTTTGTAGGATAGTAGCAAATTTCCCTCAAATGGATGACCTAAGGTTTATCAATCCGTAGGAGGCGTACGATGAAGATGGTCTCTCTCAAACAACCCTGCAACCAAATAACAAAGAGTCTCTTGTGTCCCCAACACACCCAATACAATGGTAAATTGTATAGGTGCACTAGTTTGGCAAAGAGATGGTGATACAAGTGCAATATGGATGGTAGATAAAGGTATTTGCAATCTGAAATAATAAAAACAGCAAGGTAGCAAGCGATAAAAGTGAGAGTAAACGGTATTGCAATGATAGGAAACAAGGCCTAGGGTTCATACTTTCACTAGTGCAAGTTCTCTCAACAATAATAACATAGATAGATCATATAACAAGCCCTCAACATGCAACAAAGAGTCACTCCAAAGCCACTAATAGCAGAGAACAAACGTAGAGATCATGGTAGGGTACGAAACCACCTCAAAGTTATTCGTTCGGATCGATCTATAAAAGAGTTCGTACTAAAATAACACCTTAAGACACAAATCAACCAAAACCCTAATGTCACCTAGATACTCCATTGTCACCTCAAGTATCCGTGGGCATGATTATACGATATGCGTCACACAATCTCAGATTCATCCAACCAACATAAAAGTACTTCAAAGAGTGCCCCAAAGCTACTACCGGAGAGTCAAGAACGTGTGCCAACCCCTATGCATAGGTTCCCAATGTCACGAAACCCGCAAGTTGATCACCAAAACATACATCAAGTGGCACATGATATCCCATTGTCACCACAGATAATCACGGAAAGACATACATCAAGTGTTCTCATAAAGACTCAATCCGATAAGATAACTTCAAAGGGGAAACTCAATTCATCACAAGAGAGTAGAGGGGGAGAAACATCATAAGATCCAACTACAATAGCAAAGCTCGGGATACATCAAGATTGTGCCATAGAGGGAGCACGAGAGAGAACACGAGAGAGAGAGAGATCAAACACATAGCTACTGGTACATACCCTCAGCCCCGAGGGTGAACTACTCCCTCCTCATCATGGATAGCACCGGGATGATGAAGATGGCCTCCGGTGATGGGATCCCCCTCCGGCAGGGTGTCGGAACAGGGTCCCGATTGGTTTTTGGTGGCTACAGAGGCTTGCAGTGGCGGAACTCCCGATCTATCTTGTGTTCTGGAAGTTTTAGGGTACGACGGTATATATGGGTGAAAGGAGTACGTCGGTGGAGCTACGGGGGTCCCACGAGGCAGGGGGCGCCTAGGGGGGCGCGCCCTCCACCCTCGTGGACAGCCCGGGGCTCCCCTGGCGTGCACTCCAAGCCCATCGGGTTGGTTTCCTTCCAAAATTAACTTCTCCAGTTGATTTCGTTCCGTTTTGACTCCGTCTGATATTCCTTTTCCTCGAAACACTGAAATAGGCATAACACAGCAAATCTGGGCTGGGCCTCCGGTTAATAGGTTAGTCCCAAAAATAATATAAAAGTGGATAATAAAGCCCAATATTGCCTAAAACAGTAGATAAAGTAGCATGGAGCAATCAAAAATTATAGATATGTTGGAGACGTATCAATGGTCTGCACGACTAGCTACCGCATCATCCTGGGAATAGTTATTGTCAATAAGGTGTATGAAAAAGTAACCAAGTGAATCAAGTTCTACCTCTGGATCTGATTCGTCAACATCTTCTGGCGCATCAGAAGATTCGGCGGTTTTCTTCTTGCCTGTTTTCTTGATGACTTTGGTCTTTGGACGAGCCCTCGCCGGTTTAGTCCGTTTCCAGAAAGAGTTGTTGGCCTGTAAAAATTAAAGGGAAAGAGTATTAGCACATTATTAAAGCACAGGCAAAATAGTGAGCATTAAGTTAAAATTACCGCTGGCGGTTTGTTGGTGGCGCAAAAAGGTGGCAACCCGGTTTGGCTGCATGTAGAGATTGTCTCATCAAGCATCTTCTTCACAACATTCAGTAACTTCAAGGTCTGTCATCACCATCTCGTGATACCATTGAGAATCTTTGACGTTGCCAGTGTATTCATGCATCAATCTGGGACGGTGGCTTAAAGGCGGAATGCCCCAGGAAACCCAGCAGCGGACAAGATCAATGCCAGTCAAACCGTTGGCCATGAGGGCCCGGAGCTTGGCGATTTGAGGAGCAAAAATTTTTCGTTCTGTGGCACATAAGCATGAAGGTAATGGGTGGTTGTTGCTAAGCCGGTGAGGGCGGTAACCCGGCAAAGGATTTTCTCCATCAGAGGCAGTGTTCCGGCAATAAAACCAAGTTTGGTTCCAATCTTTAGGATGACTATGATGTTTTGCATGAGGAGACTTCTTTCCTTTTCTGAATTGAAACACCGCCAAGTTCTGTGTTGGGCCGTCAGAGAACTGCGTACGGCGGTTCAAGTGGAAGAAATCCCGGAACAACTCCACAGATGGTTCTTCCTGAAGGTAGACTTCGCAGAATACTTGAAAGTTGCATATATTGGAAACGGAGTTCGGTCTAATATCTTGTGGATGGAGTTGGAAGCTTGCGAGGACATCCGGAAGTATTTTGATCCGGGTGGGCTGAATCCCCGGTCTAAGTGTTGCATAAATACAATCACTTCTCCATCTTGAGGTTCAGGAGGGCATTCAGAATCCAGAACACGCCAATGAAGGACTCTTTTTGAGGCTAAAGCGCCAGTGGTGACATATCCATTGATTTGTGTCTCAGTGATCTTGGACGGAACCCAATTGCAGGCAGAGAATTCTTTGGCCATTCCGGAAGAAAAACTGTGAAAGGAAAAGTAAAGGCCGGTTTATAATTAACGGTTTACACATATTATTCCGTGTTAAACCGGCAAATTGCCGTCCAAATTCAGTTGGCGGTTTAAGGAAGGGCTAATGGTATAAGGTGGATTGGTTATCAAAGGTTAAACCGCCCATAGACAGAAGGGCCAGGGTTCAAAATCTACTAAGTGTTACCAAAACAGGTTTCACAATTTTGCAGTACAATTTTGGATCTACCATGGATAACTAAGAAAATATTCCTGAACCCTACAATGGTGCTAGGAGGAACAGTGACGAACCAGACAGAGCTTATTCAGAAGCAGAATGATGCTACGGTTGGGAGAAGTGACAACATGAATCTAGCCGCAGTTTAAAACTCTCAGGCGTACATAGGTATACTCAGTACAAAGACTAGAAGGAGGAACACAGAAGAACTGATGAACAGCGGCGAACATGGATGAACTCGAGAATCCTAATGAAGATCTAGGGTTACGAGGCATGAACGTACCCGGGCCACTCGATGGCGGAGGATCGCCGCAGGGTCTTTGGAACAAACAGGTCGATGCAGCGGCCGGGGTCGGTGCAGATCTGAAGAGAGACAGCGGCGGCGGCGCGGAGGTCCTTCGGGTCGCGAGGAGGAAGATGAGAAGAAAGGGGAGAAAACTAAAAAGGCCCGTCGGGCTTATTTATAATAAGGCAGAGGATAAGTGACATGTGCGAGAATCAAGGAGTCCAAAGCGGCAAGTGGTGCGGCTGTCGCCTAGATTTCCGGGATGACATTAATGAGGGGAATCTTTTTATTCGTTTTTTACAGAGATGACGTCATGATGATCCGTTGTTGTGTCCAGAGGATGACGTCATGGCAGTTTAACAAGATTTATAAAGGGAAGACATCATGGCGGTTTATGAGAAATGAAGGAAGACGTTTACAGGATTTTTCTAAGTGTTGAAGATTGACATGAACAGGTTCAAATCAATCTGGGGCCTAATGTTGGGGATATCACTACTGAGTGTAAGCCGCCCAGGAGGGGCCGGTTCACCCTCAACTATATTGAAGCCCACGAAGACTCAGAAGATGGCGCTTTACTATGAAGCTTAGAGGCCCGGAGCCCAAAGGCGGATTAGGGCCCATAATGGTAAACCGCCACAGTCATGTAACTTGTGTTGTAAGATAAGGAAAGGAGAGACCGAGCCGAACACTTGTATGAGTCGGCCTCGGGACTCTGTAAACCGGCCGGGCGTCAACCCGTGTATATAAGGGGACGACCCGGCGGCGGTTCAGGGACAAGAAACACAACTCGATAGCCAGGCATAGCTTGTTTAGCTCCCTGGTTAGCGAGACCCCAATAATCCCATCACAACTAGACGTAGGCCTTTACCTTCATCAAAGGGGCCGAACTAGTATAAAATCCCTCGTGTCCTTTGTCCGGTTTAACCCCTTTAAGCTAACCCATCGCGATGGCTCCACGACTAAGTCCTTACACGAGGACATCTGACGTGATATTTCCACGACATAAACTACTCATACAAATGCATCTTGATGCGTGCAACGCATGGGTATCTTTCTAGTTCTAAAAAAATTCCATCATTTGCCACACTACTGGTTGCAGATGAAAAACCTACCCATGCACAGCGTGGTACAGGAGTGACGCACAATTACAGCTGATATTCTGTTGGACAATGGAGGCTATAACCAATTACTTTTACGGGAACAATAGCACCCAGGAAATTTGAAGGGTAGGTATGAACAAAATTGGAACTACACATGTACTGCTAAGTGATTCAATAGACATTACCAATCGAGGAGGAGAACGATGGTCGCAGCGGCGTCTGTGAGTCATGGTCGGCAACGAGAGTCAGTTCATTGTCCATGACGGTGGTACTTCTACACTTGGCGTCGGCTTCCGGGAAGCAAATCCGAGACCGTGGAAGACGATGCCGGGGAAGAGGCTCCATGTATGACGACGATGGTGGACCGGCTCCAGTGCGGCGTACGAGGTCGTCGATGAGCCAGATGCGCTGCGGTGGACGAGTGCGCCGATGTAAAGGGGAGGAGCACGAAGGCTGCGGTGCCGTGGAGAAGTCTATTTTGCGGTGGGGATAGAAAATGGGGAGTATTCAGGTGTACTACTCTGGGTGTCAGGGTGGGGTTGGCTAGGTAGGGTGAACCTGAAGTTACGAAAACAGCCCCCTACCAAGCGTCATCCGTAGGCCTGTTCCGAAGGCTATGATGGTAACTTCCCACTGCTCGAATGAGGGTCGCGGGAGATTTTCTCGCCGACCTCAAAATTTTGTGATACTGAACTCCCCGTGTGGCGTGTTGAGTGATTCAGCTAAGCAACTAGCGAGTAGTAGTAGTAAACTCTGCATATTAGGTTTGACCGAAGTCAAACTTCCTAAAGTTTGACCAAGTCTATAGAAAAATATAAACATTTACCATAAAAAATATGTATGATGTGAAAGTACATTCAATAATGAATCTAATGGTATTTATTTGTTATTGTATATGTTAATATTTTTTGTTATAAGCTTTCTAAGAGTTTACAAAACTTGACTTTGACCAATGCTAATACGCGGACTTAAATAAAACGGAGGGAGTACACATTTGTTTTCTTAGTTTGTAGTGAACTAATCATTTTTTTTGACAGAAAAAATGATTAGTTCACTACAAACTAAGAAAACAAATTAGTGAACTAATCATTTGTTGAAATTGTGAAATAAATATATTAGGCTATTGACTTCAAATGTAATGGTCTATACAATTCAATAGTTACAATCATTGTCGAATCCCAAGATGTATACAAGGTCTATAGTACTTCACAACATGCTCAAACTCACATAATCCCAGTCAAATGAGAATCTAAATGCATTTCATAGTTATTACTTCGTAGGATGCAACAAAACCAACCATAACTCTACATCAGCCATTATAGAAGCAACATTTTGACATATCCCAATGTGTGAATGAAACGTGCAGAGAGAGCTTTTGAACATGGAGCAGATAGGGCGGGAAAGATTGTATGTATGTGGACGAGAGAGTAGCAGACAAATCTAACGAGACAGAGAGAAATAGATAGAGAGAGAAAGAGAGAGGAAGAAGTTAAGTCTGTGAGAAAGATGGAGACTATCGGTGTTCTGGGAACGGGGGTCCCCAAACTTGCCTACCTGCGGCCTGCGGCGTGGATCGAATGGTGGCCCAGTACGGCCCATCTTCATCGACTCAAGCTGAAGACCCTCGCGAGGGGCCAAGCCTCATGGGGCGGATGACACGGAGCTTCCTCGGAGGCGGCCTCACCAGGCAGGCCCGTGAGGAGGCGGAGAGATCAAGGCAAGGGTACCTCGCGAGGTGCTCATGACGCAAGCCATGACGATCGAAACCAGGCAGGCGCCGGCCTAGGTAGTGTCCTTGTTCCCCCTTTGGTGCAAAGGGGCAAGCGCAGGCGCGGAGTACCAAGGCATCAAGTAAAGGTTACCATTTCGGTGCAACGAGATCAAGACCAGCAGAGCGGCAGGGTGGAAGTCACCATGGAGCCCGAGACGGCGTCATCATCAGGGCCTTTGGCAGTCGAAGACCAACTTTAGTCAGGATAAGTTGTACTAGATATTCCCCTTCAAAATGGCTGTTGTTGGCGCCCTTCCCGCTCAATATTTGGGAAGAGGACCAGGGTCTATATATATAGGGCTAGCCACCACATTAGGGCGGCATCTTGGATCGAACCCTTACGAAGCAGAACACCCACCACCACAAGAACACCCCTCGCGAGGCTGTTCTTCATTTGTACTGTTCATCATCAGCCCCTGAGGCAATCCACACACCACACACTGGAGTAGGGTATTACACCACAATGGTGGACTGAACCAGTATAAACCCTGTGTCCCTTGTGTTGTTCATCTTGCTAGTCTAGATTCTCAGCAAGGCGTTGGGACGTAGGTTAGTAGAGGAGAGATCTTCGCGCGCACCCCAGAGTTCAAACCTTAAGGGTCTGCCGGAACCCTACATCCGACATTTGGCACGCCAGGTAGGGGTGCGCCGGAATCTTCCTTCCACCGACCTGCGCTCTACCGCTTCATCGTCTCCATGTCCGGCGACCCGACGGCCAACATCGACCTCAACCTTGTGCCTCAGGCAGCTCGCGCTCCGCAGGGCGCTGCGGGGCACGGGCGACGCGGCCAGGCGCAGCCTGCCCTCACCCCTTGGCATCTGCAATCAGCGGCAAGGGCCTCAAGTCACGCCGTG
Source organism: Triticum aestivum (assembly GCF_018294505.1). NCBI lineage: Eukaryota > Viridiplantae > Streptophyta > Magnoliopsida > Poales > Poaceae > Triticum > Triticum aestivum. The sequence goes on along the minus strand of NC_057804.1, from coordinate 522,711,707 downwards.
ACTGCAGCACCGTACACCCGACGGGAGCAGGCGAACACCAAGGCCGCGCTCATGGTGGCCCGAGAACTGCTATGGTGCAGGCTGCAGGAAAGCGGCCACGATGTGCTATTGGAGTGTGTGGCTGAGCTCCTGGACTCCATCGCCTCGGGAGCACCTCCGTTGTGCGTCCAACTACAATCCCAGGTCCCGGGCGGGCCATATGGCGGGTCCAGGCATGCTCGTGCGACCTCGGGTGCACCTCAAGGCCTCATCGACGGCAGCCTGGTCGGTAGTACTGGACAGCGGGTCACGTCATCACCTCTCCTGGTAAGCGAGGGGGCATGCGCCACTGCCTACGGCCCCGGGTGGACCGTCACACTACCACCCCCAAGACGGTGTTTCGAGCCGAGCCGCATGGCGCATGGGGCACCGGGGCGAGGTGTCACGACCTGGTTTTTTTCCGGGGAAATAAATTTCCAGAAAAGACCGTCGTGCTCATCAGCCCCAGGATTACTGTTAGCTGATGAGGCTCCAACTTGATACAAAAATTCCAAGCAAAATACAAAATATGTAGTACAAGACCATTCTGGCCTGTGAGTACAACAAATGGTTTCTAGTGGATGATGGCGGAAGCGGGTTGTGAAGCATCAGTGTCTATGGGACTCCATTTCCCACGGGAACAGCTGACCAGGTTAATTCCTATCTTCGCGAGGCTGCTCTCTCCATGTGTGGGTTCCGGGGCTGGCATCGCGTCGCTCCTCTCCGTGCAAGAAAAATCTGGCCAAGACAATAGCCAGGGACAAGCCAGTGAGTACTTTGAATGTACTCGCAAACATTAAGAACACAGGTATAATATAACAATGATGTGTTGAAAATATTTTATGCTCATGACGTCAGTCACAATAGATAAATGAAACTCTGATGCGTGCAAGCAAGTTATTTATAAAATTGCATTAACATGGTAGTATAAAAACTTATGAAACAAATAACAAGTAATGCCACAGTCGGGCGTCTTAGCGACACCACACAAAGGGTTTTAAAAGGAATGCCACAGTCGGGCGTCTAAGAGACACCACATAA